>NC_142365.1:28192500-28490000 GCF_059441175.1 Urocampus carinirostris
AGTTCATTCACTTTAAATGTGTGTTCAAACACCATTATTTAAAAAAAAAAAAAAAAAATCTTTTGAAATTGAAATAAGCTTTTTTCATACTTAGGCAAGGGGGTGCAACTTATACTACGGTGAGACTTATTTTTCAAATAATTGACACATTTTTAACAGGTATACATTTTCATACTAAGCCGCAAAAGGGCGTTCTAGGTCTGTGTTTGTTTTTTTAACATTGCCTTTTGAAATTACATGTATGTTTTTGGAGTTAGATTGTATCAAATAAATTTCCCTCCGAAATGCATCTTATACTCCAGGTGCGACTTACATAATTCTTTATCTCAAGTCTTGCTCCACTGATTGCCATGATTTAGCCTTTTTTTTCTCTCTCCCTTGTCAAAACTCTGTTGGTTGTAGCATAACTAATTTAATCATTTTTCAATTATTGAATAAATATAAATAATACATTAGTAAAATAGCAAATTAAAAATGAACTATACATTTTTTTCATGGATTACCTCATGCTTTCTAATAATTTGTTGCATTCAATTGTTGTTATTCTAAATAAATAAAATGTGTCTTCAAAATATTAAATGCTTTATTTTAAATGTATTAATGAGCAAATATAATTGCTTCTATTTAAAGCGCCTCCTTGTGATAAAAAGCCACATTTGTTAGATAAACACAACAACAATGTTTAATAAAATCACAAGCAAAAATAGAATAACTACCATAGAAACAAGCATTTCTTTTAACACCTGTAGGACTAAAATTCTACAGGTACCTGAAAACGTTAAGAGGCTGGACAAATGTTTTTAAAGTAAAATTGGTTGTTTGATCACATTGAGTTTCCATTGTTTCTATTTTTCCTTGTGCTTTTGAGCACTAATTTTCAGTTGCACTACACCATATAGCAGCATGTAGTGGTTAAATAAGGCACACTGTCCAGCTAATAATCTTTTGTTTGGTTCATTTTATTTTTGATTGTCATTTTTGTTTTAAATGTTTTAGTTACGTTTCCATTGAGGAGTTACTAATTTGTTAAAAGAGGAAATAAATAAATAAAACAATAATGTGCTTTAAATGTGTAGAAAATGACTGCATATTTTTATCCCTTATTTTGTAAATGACACATGCCTTAATAAAATCAAAATATATTAAGAAGGGCATTTTTCATTTAAAGGCTCATTCAACTACAATCTTAAGACAAAGAAGGCATTTGGCTAATTATGTTTTGGTTTCATTTTATTTTGCTCTGTATGGATTAAAAATGTAATTTTGACGTCACCATGCAATTCAACACAGGTTGAAGCTAAATGTTCAGTAGACTTAGACAACGATACAAAATTATCAAGGCTCGCATGAGAAGCTCATTCGCAACTGGATTCTTTAAAGACATTAAGCTTGCTTTTACTTGGGCAAAAATGCTTCAAATGGACCCTGCCCTGGGGGCTGGGTAAGATAATTTAATGTCCTGGTGGTGTCATTATCTATCTAGTATCGTCATTGAAGACTAGTCAAGTCAAGTCATATTTATTTGTATAGCCCTTTATCACAAAAAGTCTCAAAGGGCTGTACAGATCACAATAACAAAATTACTTGTAAAAGATAACATGCTGTATAAATTATTTTTGGAGGAACAAAAATATGTTAAACAAAACTTCTAAAAATTAAATGTGTAACATGGTCTAAATAGAATCCAAATGCCAAATATGATCATCCATCCACTCATTATCTGCACTGTTTATCTTCAGTAGGGTCGTGAGGGTGCTGGAGCACATCTCAGCTGTCTTCGGGCAGTGGGCAAGGGACACCCTGAACTGGTTGCCAGACAATCGCAAGGCACACGGAGACAGACAATTCGCTCACTCATTCACACTTGGGGACAATTTGGACCGGCCAATTAACTGACATGCATGTTTTTGGAATGTGGGAGGAAACCGGCGTGCCCGGAGGAAACCCACGCAAGTACGGGGAGAACATGCAAACTCCACACAGGAGGTTCGATCTCATGACCTCAGATCTGTGCCGCACACGCGCTAACCACTGCGCCACCGTGCTGCCAAATATGATCATATAAATGATAATAATATTGTAATGTAAAGTTCATACCAAGGAAAAACACTGAATTAGAGCTAAATAGCTACTTAAAATAGTAAAAAAAAAAAAAAAAAAAAAAAAAAAAGATCAAATTTTGTCTCAATAGAATGCAAAAAAATGTATAAAGCTAGATAGATAGCTTGCTAAAAAGTTAAAAATGTACCAAGATAGCTAGGTCAAAAACCTGCACATTCTTTGCTCATTTGCTTCATGAAGCGCAATTACTGTATTGAAGTTTTTTGTACCACTAGGAGGTGGCAATAATTACACAAGGTCCCTTTAAAGACTAACACTGCTCCAAATTGTACACTTTAAGTGCTAACCTCCACTACATTAAGGTTCATTGTGTCCAAGATTCTCCTTGTATATTGTTGTAAAAAATGTAAAAAAATGAATAAAATAAAATGCCCAAAAATAATTTGAGATGCATCTTCTTCACAAAACAACATTTCTATTTTATGAAAAAATATGTTGCTGGAGTTGGGGTACCTTATGTACCTTATTGTGCATTGAATGTTTTTATACAGCACTTAGAGTTGTATTCCGGTGTCTGAAAAGTGCTTTATAAATGGGTTTGGACTTAGACTACAGGGACTAACTGTCTTACCATCTTTTGTTCTGTAGATGGCGTGGTTGAATGCCCAAGTCTAAGTGTTAAAGTCCTGAGCTACCCGCAGTACTGCCGCTATCGCTCACTTCAGAGGCGTATCCAGGACGGTGCCCGGGATCCGGCCCTGCAGGATGCCCATCTTTTGGCACTGGGCGGCGTCCGGGTAACGGCCAGCACCCGCTTGATGTACTGTAGGGATACCTTTGAACACCCCACCCTGGAAAGCACCGTCAGCTTCTCCTGGCAGTTCCGTAAGTACTGCCCTTAAAATTGGGCTGCAACCGTATATAATATTATATATATATTTTTTTGCAATTCTAATAGTCACCTAATCACCAACTGTTGAAATGATTAGTCCAATGATTGGACAATTATTATTAGTAAGTTTTTTTAATTTAGCATGGAGTTGATTCAATTATGTGGAAACATTTTTTAAAGATGGGCAAATAGATTATACATTAAAATCAAGTCAACTATTTTTATCCCAGCAAACCAAGAACTGGATCGTTAGCAGCAGTATAACATTAAACAAAACAAAAATGATGTGAATTTTGTGAAGTACATTCTGTGGTCAACTGCAAAGTCTGTAAGAAAAGAACATATTCAACAGTTTGAAATCAAACGATTTTCACAACTGACGTTTGTCGTTTTTAACGTTTTAACAACTGGCGTTTGTTCTTTGGGCTTCATGCACTTTATTTCAAATATGTTTGTCAGCCACAGACTGGAATAACTCAATCTCTTTTTTATTGTGAAATGTAGGTGTTAAAAATGTGCAATGCATGTCATCAAAACCATTTTGGCTTGAATTTTACAAGGCGAGCAAGACTTTGTTTTTTCTAACTGTCAAATTGTTCTCTTTAAGTATTCATACGTCACCAAGCTACCGCCATCATACGTACCGTAGTTTCTGAACTATAAATCTCTCCAGAGTATACCAGCCCAAAATGCACAATTAAGCAGGAAAAAACATATATAAGTCACATGTGGAGAGCAAGTCGCATTTTGGGGGGAACGTTATTTGATGAAAATCAACCCCAAAAACATACATGTTACACGTATGTGCAAACCTTGGACACACTCGAATACGGTTTTTCAGCAACGACGTAAGATATTAAGAGTTGTTAAGAAAATTCTAACATAAAGCATTCTTACCCGACAAACTTCAATACAAATGACTAAATCCGATCATATCTTCATCCTTGGTGTCACCTCCAACTCGTGACGATAAGCCGTTGCTTTTTTCCGGTTCGAAAAATGTCCACCCACCACAGGGCAATGTTGAAATCATCAACACAGGCCTAGAGTATCCTCTTGCGGTTTAATATGTAATAACATGCAAAATACGGTAATCTTTTTATCTGCTGTATCCTAGGTAAAATTCTCCCAAACTTTAAAAGTTTTAATACGCGTCTTCAATGAGGAAGCCACCATTTCGTATGTTTACGTTACTTATATTGGGCAGGAGCGATTCTCAGCAGAGATTATATTCATGTAGAGACGTTTCTCTTGAAAAAGAAAACGTGTTTGGCGACAATGGAATTCATTGTCGACTCTTTAATTTATCGATTTTTTTCGACAATGTCGAATAATAGTTGCAGCCTTTTTTAAATTCTGGAAATTGTTTTTGGGTCGTTTTAGTATGTTTTTTTTTTTTCTTCTGAAGGATGTCCATCTCTCAGCCTCCGAGGTCGGCCTCGCAAGAGACGAGGTCGTGATGGCATAGAGACACCGACCTCGGGCCACTCAGAATCCTGGATTGAGAGGATGAAGGTTTGTTTTTTTTCCCCTACCATTGGTGATAGTAGACAAATTATTTTCATCTTCATCTAGCGGAGATGTTTTCCCCTATTTTTAACTTCTTATAGGACGTTGTAACTTTTTTTTTTTCTTGCAGTTGCCATAAAAATGAACAGACATCTTTTAAATACTAACATTATTGGAAATACCTATGGAAAAATAACAGCACTCAGAGCTTGCTGGCTTTACCTGTATGTTTGGTAAATTGTTTTGGATTGTCGTAAATGCATTTTTAAACAACTACATATGAACACTATAAAGTATCTTGGGATAGCAACAAAAGACTTGCCTTTTCTTTGATCATAAATTACTTTATAGAGACTTTGTAAAAACGATTGTTTCTTTTATATGCACGGCGGACTATTGCAAACATTTTTTTGAAAAATCAAATAGGGAAAAAAATATTCATAGAAGTAAAAAAAATTAATAGAAGTCAACCAAAACATTTTTTTTAATGTCGAGATAAATGGGCAAAAATATTTATCAGGTAGTGCTTGGAGATAGGCATAAGTTGTAAGTGCAATTTTATTTCATAATAACACTGAAATGATATAGTGCACCATAAAAATTGTCCAATGCAAAGTAAATTAACATTAAACAGCAACTAAATTTGAAAACCCATGCAATATACATATTTTTTATAATCTTGTGCGCTGGTTTTGGGTGGTGATGGCCCTGGGAAAGAAACTGTCTCTATGCCTGTTAGTCCTGGTTTTAAGGGACCTGTAGCGCTTAACAGAGGGCAACAGTGTCTTTGTATTAATGTTTTTGAACATAATTGTTTTCCAAATATTTATGTATTTTTTAATATGAGTTGATCAGAAAAACCCAATGCTTTTTAATCAATTTGCATACATTGGACTTTTGGGGGGTATCAAAACGCTGCACAAAATGTCAGGGGGAACAGAGGATTTTTTTCAGATTCTGTTGTCTGACAAAATATGTGCATCATTGCAGCAGAAAGCTCCACTTTTTGCAATTTTAGCAAGAGATTTTATTAATGTCAGCTGGGATTACACATTGGAAGAAAATAACCACTAAACTTTGTTCTTAGTCTTTTCTCACATAAATATCTTTTTTTTCTGCTTCTACTAAAATACGCGCCACTTATGTTGTTGTTTTGTTTTAGGAAAACGTGATGGGCAGCGTGGAGGAGGGCGGTGAGGACAACTGGCTCCCTCACCCTGACGAACAGCTTTTCCTAGATGAGCTCTTTGCCTTCATGGAGCGTCAGGGCTCGCCTATCCACAAAGTACCCAACCTCGGCTTCAAGAAGAGTGAGTTTGGACAACACCCGACTAGTTTTTTTCCCCTTGAGGAATATGTCTGACTTAATTCTTTTATGTCTCGATTCCCTCAGTCGACCTCTACCTAATGTACTCTGTGGTGAGACGTCTAGGAGGCTACGAAAAGGTGACACACACTTTCAGATTGTTTTGCTCATTTTTGATATGAGAAGACCGAAGCCCGTGATAAGGCCAGGTTGTGTTTATTTTAGGTGACAACGGACCGCTTGTGGAAAGTGGTTTACAATGAGTTGGGTGGATGCCCTGGCAGCACCAGTGCTGCAACCTGCACCAGGAGACATTACGAAAGGTCTGACTTAAGCATAGATAGATAGATAGATAGATAGATACTTTATTCATCCCCGAAGGGAAATTCACATTACCAGCAGCATCCCTGAGCTGAGAACAGTACAATAATAAAGCCAAAAGAAAGCAATATACAAATACCCAGTGTGACGTGCAAATGCCCACTGTAGCGTGTTACGTGCATGTTTCCAAATATAAATTGGGATTCAGAATATTCATTGTTATTGTTAAAAAGGCCAAAGAAGCTTTGTTTGGTGCATCCATCTATTCCTTATCTGCACCACCTATCCTCTTCGCTGGGGTGCTGGAGCCCATCCCAGATTTCTTTGAGCAGTGGGCAAGGGAATCCCTTAGCTGGTTGCCAGCCTGTCGTAGGGCATTTAGAGACAGACATTTCACTTGCCCATTCACACCTAGGGACAATTTGGACCTGCCAATTAATCTGCCTGGCATGTTTTTGAAATGTTGAAGGAAACCAAAGTGCCCAGAGGAAACCTACGCAGGCACCGGGAGAACATCCAAACCAGAGCATTCATTCATCTAATCATTAAAACAAAATACAAAATCCACAGAATAAATTTCCATAAATAACCCAAAACACAAAAATGACCCGATATAAAAATTAAAAGTGCGGACATGGTATCATAAAAATTTAACAGCAGCATAAGTGCAATCAAGATAATAACGATGCTTGAACTGTTTTTGCTTTACAAAAAGTCCCTTTCTTCCACCTCAACTACTAATAGTTTTAAAATATAATAGAATTGTGTTTATTGTCAGTGATGACGTAGTGAACATTGTTTACAACGTCATTAGACATAGCCATCCAGAATAAACTTAATAGGAAAAATAAGATTAAACAATGTCAGCAAAAATATTAAGATATTTACAAGGTAGTGCTTGGAGCCAGGCCTAAGTTCTAATAATAGTGCAATAAAACTTCATGAGAGTAGTGCAATGAAAAGTAGTGCACTAACATTTAGCAACAACAGAAATTTCCAAATTTGTCGCACGACCCATATTTTTCAAAGTTTTGCACACTTATTTAGTCAAGTCTCAAGTCAAGTCATTTTTATTTGTATAGCCCTTAATCACAAAGAGTCTCAAAGGGTTGCATGTATTTATTCCTCAGGTTGATGCTCCCCTACGAAGAGCATCTGATAGCTGGTGGCATAGAAGTTAAAATCCCACAATTTACCCTGCCCGTGAAGCCGAGAGGCATCCGAGGAAGGAAGCCGCTTCCACGGGGCAGAAAACCTGGACACAAACTCAAAGCCAAGACACCAGCCGTTCCGCCTACTACAGTAAGAACGACACTTACTGTATTGTGCACCATCATGTAACATCTTTGTGGAAACTGTATTGAGTTAAGTATTCTGAATTTTTTTTTACGAGTGTGTGAAATATCTATGTAAAGTCTCACTATCCTCCTTGAAACTGAGGTTTCATATTCGTGTTTTTTTTACACAGTAACAAAAGAATAGTCCGTAAATAGTAAATGCATCAATTTTACATGCACCTCTTGGCAACAATATTTCCCATTAGCCAGACATGAAATCATTTTTTTTAACTTGCACCCTATTTACAAACAAAACGATTTTCTTGGAGAAATGTGCTGCCCCCAAATATAATACCTGTATTTCTACCTGCTCAGATCACCACCCCTGACGGCACGGTTGTGGTGGTGAAGCGAGGCCGAGGCCGGCCGCCTGGCAAGCGCAACAAGGCCACGCTGTTGGCCCAGGCCAAACTGCTTCCTCAGAAACGAGCAGAAGTCAAAACGGATATTCCCAAACCTCTCACTCCGGCCCGAAATGGCAATGAACTGGTGCCAAACAGCAGTGGCCAGAAGGTACAAGCTTGCATGGGTTTTAAGTGAATAATGAGCTCTAATTTTTATTGCTGGTAACGTGATTATAACCATTCCAATGATGCCTAAAGGAACTTATCTGCACTTTTAACTGATAGAGTGCTATATAAAACACGGGCCAAAAATAATTCAAATTATGTTTAAAACAGACCAATCCACGACTTAGATTACTGTAATCCTAATTTATTTTGTGTGTGTGTGTTGTTTTTTTTTCTAAACAAGTTATTTTAAAAAAAGGAGCGTCAAGTTCTGTATGGTTCTTTTGTGCCTTACAATATAGTATACTTTTGTTTTGTTTTTTTAAAAGAATAGCCAAATTTTTTGGCGTGTTTTGTACTTAATAACTTAGTTTTGGAGGGATGTTTTTTACAGTGTCCAGACATTTTGGGTTTGTTTTAAACTAAATGACTAACATTTGTGGAGTTGTTGGAGACAAAATAACTAAAATGGGAGATTTATTTACAGAAAATTTCCAATTTTTGCAATTCACAACATGCAAAACGAACATTTTGGGGGAAGTTTTGCGCTCAACATGTCCGAAACCAAACACATTTCAGTGAGTTCTTTGTACAAAACAACTTACCAAGGTAATTCAAATAAACCCAGATGGTATATTTCTTAGCTGATGACCCGAATTGGGTTATTTTGAACCAACTCTTTATTAAGTTTGCCAGCCTATTTAATGTTCTTACATGTGACGCCATCATTGGCCCTGAATGTTTGCATCAATTTCCAATAATTACCATATCTAGGTACACTTTTTTTTAACCTAAAAATAACTCAAAGCTGGGGTTCGCGTTTTACATACATTTGTGCAATTATTGATCCATCAAAAATATCGCTGACCACAATCGCAAAACATTGGATGCAACGGCAATCGAACCCAACTCAGGGCGATGCCTGACCACTGGTGATATAGAAAAAAAGAATAAAGTAATTAGATTTTATCTCATTATCACACTGTTTTTAGTCACGGTGCCATGGACGAATGTTAGCGAGGAAATAAAAACTCGTCCTGAAAGACATAAATGAATGCATCAAAGCACGATGAGGGGAAACAACTCTTTAGTGTATCTAATGATAAATCAGACTTTGAAAGACATTGAATAATTAGATTGTAAATTTGATGTTGGCATTGTGTTAATGGTTTACATTGTCAATAAATGATTTTAATTGTTACTACGAGTATTAAACAACGTCTTTTACTCACAATGCTTGGAATGAGCTGAGAAAAAGTAAAATAAAATGTTATAGTGATTTTTTTTTTAAATTAAAAATTAGGGGTGCATATTACTGTATTCACTAATTACTGTTATACACAAATATTATGCCACTCCAGACCAACCATTTGTAAACAATCTCCTTTTTCCTTTTTTCAGGTGGCACAGCCTCTACCCTTTCCCTCCGTGCAGCCCATCCAGCCGTCTTTCATCCCCATCAACATGCCCCTCACCCCGGACCTCTCCCCTATGTCTCCGTCCTTCATTCCCTTTCCGGCCAAGCCAAAGGAGTCCGAGGACCGTCCCGTGGAGTCTGCAACCCGAGCTCCAGGTATGCTGCTCTCCGCGTTGCCTCATCAGTTTGTGGGCGGATCCCTTGCTGGCTTCAGCCCCATCAAAGGTCTGTGTCCCCTGGACGTACTAAGGAACTGCGTGGGCTTCCAGAGGGTCATCAAGAGTCCGGCTTTGACACCTCAAGAGCCCAGACAGCCGCACACTACCATCTACACCCTCCAACCCAAAACTGGAAGCCTGGACACCCCTGTTCCAGGGGCGGACCAGCTATCGCCGCCACCTCGTCCTCTTCAGCAGCACCACAACCGGTGCTCGGAGTTTAACGCAGACGAGGAACTCCAGAAGGAAAGTGCCCACAACCCTGTGAACCGTTTCCCTCTGCCTCCCCTACGTGTTTTACCTTTAGACTTGGACTGCAGCGTCCAAGTACGACAACTGATGAGGTCGCGCCTGGGCTCGACTCAGTTCCAAACCTTCACTCGCCGCCTGTCTGAGGCTCTCTCCCAGGACCTGAGCAGCAAGCCACCTTGTTTGCCCATCACGCCACCGCCTGAGCAGGCCCTCCCTCTTAACCTCAGCAAACGCTTTCCGCTCAAGAGACCCAGCACGGACCCAATTGAGCTCAGTCGAGCAACCGCCAATGGAACAGAGTATGAGCCGGCCCCCAAAAAAGTAAAAAACGACTGCCTGGAACGTGCCGAGGACCTCAGCCAGAGCAACGGCCGCAATTGCCCTGCAACCGGGGGCAAGGGCCAGGAGCCTGGGACTAAAAACCAGGAAGAACCTGCGGACTTAAGCTCACCCAGCAGGATTAGGGCATTTCTGCTCGGTCTGCCACCATTCCAGGTGAAACTGGACGAGGATGTGAACGGGATAAAGTTTAGCAAAGTACTTCCGTCCAGTTCTGGGATGGAAGGCCAGAGGACTGTGGCGGTTCGGAAAAAACCCGAAGAGGAACTAACGGAGACAAGTACGCACAAGCCCGAAACCATAACCAAAAGGGTAGGACAAGTTGAGATAATGAACGAGGACATCGAGGATGAGGTGGACAAAATGGGGGACTTCAATGATCAGACCATAACCAGTGTAGAAAAGTGTGATGTGGACTCCTCAAAGGGGCTTTCGAGCCCAGGTCTGCCCCAGGCCAGTTCATTCGTCTTGGCTCAACAGAGCTAAAAACAAAAACATTGCTATCATCTACATTTCAGGGTTCTGTTAGTTATTTGCAACTATGCCTAACAGAAGGCCATCAATGTGCTCAGAATGTATTGATCACATCTATAGTCTCATAGACAATCACAAAAAAAATGTTTTTCTATCCAGTCCACCAAGAAGCAAAGACTCAAGAACACGAACTGCCACATGGCCCCAACCTTCCCATTCGTTGTTCAAAAGAAATATTGAATAAGATTCATGAATGGAAACAAGTTTAATGGCTATGTTATGCATATGGGTGATGCTATCCATCGATGCGTCCTGATGACCATCTGTGCTGTAGTTTTGTAGCTTCAAGGTTTTAATTCTACTCTATTTCTGTCCAGAGTTATTTTCTGAGTTTAAAAAAAATTCACCGGAATCTTCACATTATATGTATGTACATACAACTCGTTACGTGAGGCGCTCCCGTTATGTCGTGCTCATGAGTAAACCAGACGTTCTATTAAGTAATTCTTGAATTATCTCGCTTTTTGCAACACTACGTGCCTTAAGGGGCCTGCGATCATCGCCGGCTTCGCATCGCTTTAAAGGAGTACCTTGACATCGGGAAGAAAAGTTCACTCATCACGTCGCCAAATTTCAAAATTCAGAGCATAAATATTGAAGGGCAAACCTATTGGTTGGGCTTATTACTACGCCATCTGGTGGAGTTTTTGTCAGTCATGATATACTCAACCAGAATTTTTTTTGTGCATTGGCCAAATGAAATAAAATAGCCCACCCAAAGTGTTAAGTAGTGGACGCAATTATTACTGCTGGACACCTAATGCTTTTTATTTGTCGTTATTAAGCGGTTGCCATGTTATTACTGCGCCAAAACCGATATAATCTAACTTGCAAACCTCTACACACACACTACAAACTACATCTCAAACTGTTTTGCAAGAAAATAAAATACTTCCTATTTGTATTATAGTATCTATTTTTTGTCTGTCTGTTTGCTCTAGGCCTAATATATCACAATATAGGAGACAATTTTACACCAGAAATAAAATCTGGGTACCATTATATGATGTTTTAGAGCTATGAAATCTCTCTGTAGCCAAGCTAAAAGTAAATAAAAACAACTGTCATGTTATGGAAAAAAGGACGTTTTGAGAATAAATGTATTAAAATATTCACGTTTTATAAAAAATCAATCACCACAGAGTTGGGTAAAAAAAATGACTAACAGAACACTTTATTGGGTAGTTGGATTAAACGAGTGGGAAATTAACGGGTAAAACAAATATTCGACAAAAAAAGAGCAGCATAACTGTTGATTTCCATGTTAAAAAAAACTATTTTTAGATGTGTAAAAAGATCAATATTACAAGGTTATATGACAGAATGAGTTTTATTTTCTGGAAGCAAATGTTGCAGTGAAAGTATTTTAGAAGTAGTTGATTTACTGCAATTATTTTCAAGTAACACTATTACAAAGAAAATAACAATGTGCCACGCAAAAATAACGATTTAGAAAGGAAATATTACACGAATGACATTAAGTCTTTTTAACATTACAGTATTGTAATGTGGCAATTAAATACTGTAATACATTGATGAGGTTTGAATTTTATGCAAGAGAAATGGGGGTATATATAAAAGTTTAAACCTTAAACATAATTTAACACTACAAAAGAGTCTTACTACACTATCATCATAAAAAAAGTTGTAACTTACTACTAATATCAAGCCATCGTTTTTACAAAAACAATGTATTAAAAAGAGAGACAGAATTTTTTTTTAAAAGGAAAAAATTGATCAAGTCTGTAAGTATGCACAGCAATTTTGCCAAGTTTACTTTTTTGCATTACATTTTGTTCTTGTACTATTGATAGTACACTACTACTTCCGGTAATATTACAAATGTATTGCCATAAAGAGTCATATTGGGATATTACAAATTTGCTCCTAGCCTAGCATTTTGTCTATTTTTGTCCTTCCTTTTGTGACAATTTTTTGTGCCATTTTCTGTTTGTATTTTGTCCAATAACAAACGAGGAAAATGTGTTTTTTTTTTCTTCCTATATTTCGAGCATGTCACAGAAGCTCACCATGTGCCAGTTGATACTTTTTTTCCCCTTCATATTTTGCATGTTTTATGTTGCCACTCAGGCTGTGTTTGGAGGTGGGGATTTTTTTTGTAGTTTAAATTTCCTGTTTAAACTATTTTTGTTTCCTGTTTGATTATTTAAACATATGTTAGGTATTATTATTTTTGTTTCTTAAAGATTTCAATGTTTACATTATAGTTCATTCGTTTATAGTTCATGTTTGTATGCATGGTAAGAGTTGTTGATGTATAACCAGTGTTTTTGCACACTACCGCAACATCGAACGGCTTGTATCAATGGCATAGTACTTAAACATTGAAAAGTGCCTGATTACTTTGAAGCTAAGTTTGAGACGTTTAAAAAATGGTGTTGCTTGACTTGAACACTTGACCTGTGGCTTTTTTTTTAAGTTTTTTTTTTCTCAAGAAAAAAACGGCAAACTTGGAAAATTGCAGGAAGGCAAAACTGGACCTTAAAAACTTATCCACCGTTCGGGAATATTGACGTGTGATTGATTGGTGTGAAAGACGTTCATCAAGTTTGTATGATTGATTTAAAAAATTGTAATAAAGAGGTAAATAAAATGGCCCCAAAATTGAAAAGAACAGGTTTTCTACTTGTTATGCATTCGTTTATTTAAAAGGAAAATGTAATGTATGTATTGGAAATCACCGTGAACTTCCCATTCAAGAATGTATATTAGAGAAAATTGATGCAACGCCTTTCAAATGGCCGGATGAACGTCTCTGATCACGTTATCATTGTGCGACTTCATTTCTTTTTTTTATTGCGTGTGTCACCTGACACATTAATGTTGACCGAATCCGTTCACTTTGCTGCCACTACTGAGTTTCATTCTTGATTTTTCTCCGTACATTCATTTTGATATTTGCAGCACCAAGCTTGATTGCCGTTTTCCCCAATTAGTTTTTTTTTTAAGAAAAAGAAAAACATTTTGCAGTGTCAGGTACCATTCCATATTAACACACTGTATATTTATAATAAAAATATTCTGATTATTTTAAAAAAAGTGCCTTTTGAATTTGTTATGCTAGGCGTGTGGATGTGAGGAACCGCTATGAACTCTGGTTCTTTGTTTGTCATAAATTAACTGAGCAAGTATTGTTTTGCTTGTATTACCGGGCGCCAGAATCTGAGGAAGGTGCTTCAATTCCTTATGTCAAGTCATGTTTATTTGTATAGACCTTAATCACAAGGAGTCGCAAATATTTTGTAGTTGGTTTTAAAGGGAATCTGTATTATATTGCGCATCGTAAACAAAAATAAACTTCATTAAGAATCACAATATTGATTTCAATACGGGCATTACCTTGCATAATAAATATTTGATTTTTTTCCCCTTAATATATTGTGGAGGGCAGTGGCACTCTCACTTTGGGACTGGGGGGTGGTGAGAGGTTTTCTTCTTCCAAGGGGGGCATGACAAAAAATAATTGAGAAGCATTGGTATATCGTGTAGTGCAACTGAAAACAGGTGCTTAAAAGCACAAGGTAGAATACAAACTATGGAGTCTAGAGTGATCAAACTGAGCCAACCATCCATCCATTATCTGCACCGCTTATCCTCAGTAGCGTCGCGGGGGTGCTGGAACCCATCCCAGCCATCTTCAGGCAGTGGGCAGGAGAAACCCTGAACTGGTTGCCAGCCAGTCGCAGGGCACCCAGACAACTCACTCGCTCATTCAAACCTAGGGACAATTAACCTGACATGCATGTTTTTGAAATGTGGAAGGAAACTGGAGTGCCTGGGGGAAACCTACAACCTAGTCAATGTTCTCATTTGCATTCATGAATAAAATAAATTATTAATTATACTTTTAATTGTTTTAAAATAGATTTGATTAGTCAAATAGGTACTTAAATGCTCGATTTGAAAGAAAACTGATATGTTAGGGGGCAACACGGCGGCGCAGTGGTTAGCGCATGTGCGGCACAGTTCTGTGGTTATGAGATCAAACCTCCTGCGTGGAGTTTGCATGTTCTCCCTGTGCTTGTGTGGGTTTCCAAAAACATGCATGTTAGGTTAATTGGCCAGTCCAAATTGTCCCTAGATGTGAATGAGCGGGCGAATTGTCTTTCCCTGTGTGCCCTGCGACTGACTGGCTACCAGTTCAGGGTGTCCCCTGCCCACTGCCCGAGGATGGCTGGGATGAGCTCCCGCACCCCCGCAACCCTACTGAGGATAAGCAGGATGGATGATATATTAGTTCCCTGTTTTAAGTATTTATATTGATCTTTAGTTGTGTGGTATTACTGTATATTTTTTTTGTGTTTATGTTCTACATTTTTTGTAGTATTACTTTAGTGGTATTTCTGTAGTAGCATTTTGTAAAATGAAGGTGGTAGTATTTCTCCTATAGTTTCATGGTATCATGTCGTTTGTTTTAAGATGTATGAAGGTGAAATGAAACATTAGGTCTCTCTTTTAACTTCTACATTTGATATTTAGTTTGTAGTATTTCTGTGGTAGTATTTTTGTAGTAGACACTCAAAGGGACAATGGAGACAAAGCTGACACCAATTATTATTATTATTTTTATTTGTAGTACTTTATTTACTATTACATATATTGTAATAATAGTTTTACCATTTTGGTTTGGTGTACCCCAGGCCCTAGTTTGCCCACCCCTGCTCCCTCTTGGTAAGGTTCAAGTAAATTTCAAGTCAAAATGTAAAAGAATACACATTTTGTGTAATAAATTATGTACTTTTGAATATTACTCTAATCTATTCTTTACAATGGTTGAAGTTTTTCTTTATCAGTAGGAGGCGCTGATAATACACATTGTCCAATGTGTCGTTTTTTTCTATTTTTGTGTTCCGGTCAAAACCACATTTGAGACACAAGATGGCAGCATTTCGATAGATAGGTAAATGGGTAGATAGATGGATTAGTATTTTATCTTCCTTTACGGATTGGTAAAGACAAAAGAAAGAAAGATTTTCCGGCCTTTTGTTCAATTGCCATTTGTCCATCTGTCTCCCTGCTCAACGAATGTGTCTCGGATCAATACTTTGGTCAATAGAAGCACTTCAAAGAGCCACAGAGGCAAGGCTGAGGGCAACCCTTATGGTCTATGCGTTTTCTCTAATAGTGTACTGTGTATTGTCTGTAATATTGTATCATTTTGATTATATATAAAAATGTACTAAGATTCCACTTCAGTAGAGTTGTAAGAATAAATGTTGTCTTTTATTTGAAGAAATCAATGGCCACAAAAAGTTTATCAAAAAATGATTACTTGAGCTCATCATTTAGCATTATGTTCAGGTGTGGGGGAAGTCGACATACAGATATAGTGGAAAAAGTTGAAAAAATTATTCAGACAAAGCAGGTGGCCTGTATCACTTCAGTATTGAACATTGCAGTAAAGTTCACCGTTCACGGATCCTTCATCGGGGAACCACTTCCTGTAGTGTATCTTGGGTGAGTACAGCCTGGCTAAGCCCATTCCTCTCCAGTCCGACTTTTTTTTTTTAGATAGGGGTGTGTTCCCCCATAGGAAACAGATAGTAATGGTTTCCACAGTTACCAGTGGCAAGTGAAGCCTCCTGATCAGACTCGGATACAGCACCTTCATCATCTGATCGCCGTTGTTTTTCAGTGTAAAGCATCATCCCACTCTTCAGAGGTGACCTCGACAGCAGAGGCGTGTATAGTCAAGTCAGGTCATGTTTATTTTTATAGCCCTTAATCATAAGAAAGGCTGCACAGACTACCATTTCATCATCCCCTGATCCAAAAGCTGCATGGGCGCGAGGAAAAACTTAAAAACCTCAGGATGAGGAACATCAAGAAACCTTGAGAAGGGTTGACCAGGCTGCAATGGATGTTGCAAGGGCATCAACAGACAATACAAAGACATCATCAACATGCAATATAGGTAATAACAGATAGCCAGGTTTTCTGAGGTTAACTTCATTCATAAGCTATTGTGCATAACTGTTTTGAGCCTAGATGTAAACACTTCCAACAGAGGTTGCAGATAGAATCTCTGAGGGCAGAGCACCGGGGCCCGAATGGAGAACTCTCTCAAACCTATGGGTTTCTTCTTGGCTCTTAGGATCACAAGCATTTTCTGAGCAAAGGCTCTGAGAAGGAACATAGGGTAACATAAATCTGAATGATATGACGGGCAAGTCCATGCATAATTTTGTATACCAACAGAACCTTAAATTCACATCTTAAACTGACAGTGCAGGTCAGCCAAAAATTGGGGTAATGTGATCAAACTTTCCTTTAAGAAAATACTAGTAGTGTAGTGAATCTAAATGGTCTGCATTTATATAGTGCTTTTCAAGTCGTAGAAGAGCCCCCGAAGTGCTTTACACTGTGCTTCACACTGACCCATTCACACATACCGGTAGCAGCATCAGCCATGCAAGGCAACTACCTGCTTATCGGAGGCATTTAGTGTCATGCCCAAGGACACTTCCACAGGCGGGAATCAAACCTGCAACATCTTGATCCCAAGACATGTGCTTTACCTCCTGAGCTACTGCCACTAAATCATCCAAAAGGCCCGCGTGCCATGCATTTAATATGCCTGTTTTAAATCCATATATTAATATTGTTATATACTGTTTATGTCATGATATTCTCAGACCGCGTTATTTTTAAACGATTCTAATGCTTAATCTTGCAACCCAAACGACCAAATATCTATCATGAGAAAATACACAAGTTTTAAGAAATCCCAAAAATGTAACTAATCTTTTTTTTTTTCATTTTTTGCACACATTTTGACCTCAATCTGAGGATTTACAAGAGCTCTTCGGCCATTCGCCGGATTAAAACTCAGGCATATTTATTTCTTAGTGAAGCGTAGACCACGTTAATCTGGACCGTTTGCTAATTTGCTCTATAGTACAAAGCAAGGGAGCGATTTGGCGTCAAGAGACTCGGTGGAGCTCAAAACCAGAATAGGGCCAGCCCGTTTCCTCTCAAAGGAGAGGATGTTTTTGTATGATTTTTATCCCACAGGCTGTGTGACACACCCTACTCTTGCTAGCTAGCAAAACAGTACATGATAAGCAGGAGACCAACAAAAGAAATGATGCTAACTTGCTAACTCTGAAATAAAACCACACTGGATGAGTACAAAAATATCAGATGTTTTTTAGCTTGAGTCTTCTCTTCAGTTTGGAGCTCTTAGGGCATGGGTGAGCAAACTGTGCCCCGCGGGCCACATGCGGCCCAAGTACCGTATTTTTAGGACTATAAGTCGCTCTGGAGAATAAGTCGCACCAGCCAAAATATGCATATTTAAGAGGGGAAAAACCATCTGTCGGTTGCACAGGAGTGTAAGTCGCATGTTTCGGGGGAAACGTATTTGATAAAACCCATGACCAAAGACATACATATCATCTTGAAAGGCAATTTCAAATAAAAGAAAACAACAGGCTGGATACAGTTGTTCAGTATGCGAAAGTTACAAGATTGACCGTTAATTTCAGTAACGGCGTAACATATTAGGAGTTATTCAGATATCTCTCGCATAAATAACATGCTTACCCAACTATCATTTTCACTCCAAATCACTGAAACCAATGAAATTTTCATCCTCGATGTCGCTGAGAGGGACGATCAGCGGCTTCCGCATTCTGCCTCTATGTGGCTTAGATAGAAAGCGTCTTCCTCTGCTTTTTGGTGTGATTGACGTTTCAGAGCATTTTGTTGACATGATGGTTTATAGAAAATATTGAAGTTGAAAAACATTTGCGCATACATAATGAAGGTTGGTCAAGCTGTTTTACATATGAGTACAACTTAGACCGCAACGTCTTTGACACACTCAAACAGAAAAGGGGCGGGGTAACTGTTTAGCCAATCAGAATGCAGAACACAATGCTTCATGAAATCCACAAAGAAGTGAATCCGCAATGAATAAACTGCGATACAGCAAGGATTACTGTATTTAACTCATTAAATCTAGTGCGTATGTAATCTAAAGAAAATTCAAAAGAATACTATATTATGTGTTACCGGACATCACCTTCCCCCAGGGAGCCCCAACTGGATTGGATTTGAGCATACACACACACCTGTCCCTAATTATCCTGACTCTATATAATGACACATGGTTGAAACATTTATTTCCTACTGACATCAGATTTGTTTTTTGTTTTCTTTGCACATACTTGTTTTTTTCACAACTTTGTCCCTTGCATTTCCATTTCAGTCTTTGTTTTAGGTTGGACTGTTTTTAGGTTTGATTTTGTTTGGACATGTTATTTGATTTGTGGATCAGGGTTTTTAAATCAGTGCGCGTGAAAACCTCGCGTGAGCCATAGGTTCCCTAACCCTTTGTTTGTTACTTTCTTCCTTACCTTTCCATTTCTATGCCACTTCCAACCGGTCTTTAGTTATCATGTTAGGTGTTATTTTTGTTACTGGTTTGGACACTTAGGGAGTTGTTTTGAGACCTGGTTTGTTTTTGATTGTGTTTCCTGTTTGGTGTTAATAAAGAGCATCCTTGTTGAGCACACCTGCCTCAGTTCTTGCTTTCTTTCACTTGGGTCCACTAGCAAAGAGTAATACTATGTGCTTGGACTTTTTTATTTTATTTAATCGAACACAAGCAAACCTTTACTCCATCTTCCATTGTGTGGCTTTGAATGATGATGGTATGTGGGCTTAGAGCCAAACCTTCACCCCCCCACGAGGACCATGGGAAGAGTTTGGACGCTGCAAGGCAGGCACGTTACTATGGCAACTGGCCCACAAGCCAATGGGGGAAGCCTCTCAAATAAATGTTTACTGGAAACGAGCAAGGGGGAAAAAAGAGCCAGGATTACAAGTTCACAAAGATCTCGGGCAAAAGAATTATTTAGTCCCCCAAAAGACTTTGCATGCCTTTGTTAGTGTAATATTAATGAGACGAGTGTTGACAAAAGTGCCAGAAACTGTTCAATTCATTTCTGCTACGGATTTATTTCATTATCTTTTGTGTTACCTTGACCTGATGTTTTGTTATAAAAGAGAAAGGAAAAACATTTTTTTCTTTTTATTGATTTTTGATGAAAAACCTCAGAATGAGTCCAACATTGTTTTATGGTATCTTAAATGCTCTCACACCATATAGGACACAATCAATATAGTAAATAAGCCTAATGGGTGGGGTGCCTCGTTTGAGGTGTCATAAAAATGCTTTCAATACAATACAATATTTTTCTATTGAGTATGTGTTAACAATGCCCAACTTAGTTCAAATAGTCTTTATATTTGTTTTTTTTCACCTCTGCTTTTATCTTACTCTTGTCATCAGTGTTCCGGCCACGGAGCACATTGGGCTGTAAGAAAAGAGGCGGCGGGAGGAAAAGATTGGAGGGTGATTTCAACTGCGTGCAGGTAGTTTTCTGTCATTATAGGAAGAAAATGGTAAAAGTAAGAACATGACTGTCTAAAATTCAGTACAAAAGCCAACCCAACCCCCCAAAAAGATTAAAAAGACTTTATTTGAGAGAGTCACATACTTGTAAAGACACCACCTTTTAAAGTACTTAGGTCTTGAAGGGAGATTGTGAAATATCTGACCACCAGATGTCACTGTATTGTGTCGTCCAAATTTGACCCGCCATCTCATTTTATGTACCCTGTGTGACCATGCTGAGAGAAGCACAAGAGAAAAATGAGCTGCATTGTCTCAAATGACTCGCAGTTTTAAATATGTCGACTGTGTGTCGCCAAAGCCAGGCGTCACTCGCAAAACATGACTACCTTTTATCAACCAAAGAAGATCGAGAACACACACACTGTTGTTTTACTTAAAATAAAAGGTACTGATGCACTGTTTAAGGCAACGTGAAAAATACTAAATACTAAACAGCACCTGCGTGTCTTAGCAGAAGCTTAAACCCTGAAACACAGCATGATTGTTGTTGTATTTATGTAGTGTTCTTCTGGTATTTCTTCAGGAGTATATTTGTTTGTAGGAATTTTTGTTAGTATTTATGAAGTATTTTTACAGTTTTTCCTGTGGTGTGATTTTTTTTTAAGTATTTCTGCAGTATTCTTGTGGTATTTCTGCAGTTGTGTTTTAGTAGTAGGATTTTTGTAGTATTTCTGTAGTATTTTCTAGGATAACTGTAGTTTTATTTAAAGTATTTCTGTAGTATAATATCTCTAACATTTTTGTACTATTTCCATAGTAGAAGTGTTGTGGTATTTATGTAGTATTTTTGTAACATTACTGCAGTAGTATTTTTTTAGTGTTTCTGCAGTAGTAATTCTGCATTATTTCCATAGTCGGATTTTTGTATGATACTTGCAGTATTTCTGTAGTAGTGTTGTCGTTGTAGGGTTTTTGATGTGTTTCTGTAGTAATTTTGTAGTATTACTATAGTTGTATTTTTGTAGTCTTTCTGTAGTAGGTGTTTCATAGTAGTTTTGGTACTATTTCCGTGGTAGGACTTTTGTAGCATTTCCGTAGTTATCATGTTGTATTTCTGCAGTATTTTCGCAATGGCATTTTTGTAGGATTTTTGTGGTAGTATTTTGTAGGATTCTTGTAGTACTGTAGTATTTCCGTTATAAAGAACTAAGAAATATGCTGAATTAATGTTTTTTTGTTGTTTACTTTGTAAATAAACTTGTTTACAGAAATAATCCTTGTTTTTATTCTACACTCTCTGCCTTGCTGTGAGTAAATAGGTGCCACGTTCTGCTTGTACGTTTTTTATTACTTAATAAGCGTTTTAGCAATTATTTATAAAGGGGACGATTGGCTAAATTCGACAAGAATGCATATGGCAGGATACATACTCGGTTTCAAAAACGTTAGTGTCCATTAAATGGGAAAGCACTAGGACCCAGCAACAGCTGGCATATGCTTGAACCCAGCAGCGCTAGGACCTCTCGGCCACTGTGACGTTTCCTTTGTCTCCCCCGCTCATGGCTTCCTTCTCCTCCTCCCCCTCTTCCCTCATTCGGCGTCTTTCCTCCATCCGCAGCGGCCTGGATGCTCCGCTGGCCTCCAAAATGGCTGTCAACCTCTCAAAGAACAGACTGGCCCTGCTCACCGCCTACCAGGATGTCATCGACGAGAGCACCGAGACCGACTGGTGAGTCCGCCCCCTTCCTCCTAACGGCGGTACCCCCTGCCTGGTCCTACCCGCTCGCCTCGCACCTTTCCCGGCTTCCATCTGTGGGATGGATGCTGGCGTCTGGTGCTTCCCCCACCCCTCGCTGATGCCCAGGACTGCATGCAGATTCGATAGAAGCTTTATCTTTGATTTGGAGATTAGAATGCGCGTGAAATAGTCAATTGTGATTAGGCGAGCTTTGCAATTCGTGTTATAAAATGTGTCTTTGCAGATTTGAGCAATTTGTGACTTTTGTATGTTTGAACACAATGTCAGATTGTGTGTACGAGTGTGTTATCGATATACCGATGAGCTGGATCCCCAAAATGAGGGCGAGGCCAGGGTGGGAGGGGGAAGGGGAAGTCAAGGGGCATCCCAATCGTCACCCTTTGTGGCCTGCTCTACTCTTCTATGGAGAACTTAGGGAACGCTTGATAACTTGAAGGAGGGGAAGAAGGAGGGGAAGTAGGAGGGTTTTATCTGGGTCTTTAAAGTCACAAAGGTTGTTTGATGAGATGACTGTGATGTGCAAGAATGCTCACTTTAAAAATCACAGGCCAACGGGTTGGCCGTTTCAATCAATTCACTGACTCCAGTGGTGTCAAACTCATATAAGCTTGGGGGCCACACGGTAGACTAGAGAAACCACTACAACAGGGCTGGACTAATAAATTAATGGCATAAAAAGTATGCCGAAGCTGGAGGGCTGGAAGTCTTTTCAGAGGCTCACTATTTAATTATGATTCAGGGATATAAAAATTGATGATTTCATCGTTATTGGGTATTTTTTTCCCCTCTTTTTCAATTATTTCCTCAATAAGGATTGTAATGTTAAGAAACTGTAAAAAAAAAAAAAAAAAGGGGGGGGGACGACCTAATTTGTTCCCACTACAGTTTATTTAACTCTGCGAAACTTGTGTATAAATAGCATGCAAAACCAAATTTAAATGATTGATTGAATTAGGTTTACTTCTCTCAACTTTTTATTTTTTGTAAAAAAAGGTTTACCTGAATGATCACATGTGTATTATATTTCACATCTATGATAAAAAGCCTGTTTATACTTCTGCAAAGACACCCAGGTGCTATTTTTTCATTTTTAATTTTTTCTATTTCCTTAAACAGTGCATTTGAGACTTTTAGTTGAGGGGAAATAACAACTGTGTGGTTTTCCTTAATCTTCTCTGGTTAATTAATTGTCATCAGCAAATAGAGATCCAGTTGGTGCTTTGCGAGTACCACCTGGCTTTGGCGACATCCAGTGGCCATATTTAAAACTGTCATGTCGAGTCATTGTCAAGTCAAGGCACGTTTATTTGTATAGCCCTTAATCACAAGGAGTCTCAAAGGGCTGCACAGACCACAGACTATTGTAAACCGCAGACCCCCATGATTGTTGGACAAGTTTCAGCTCGTTTTTCTCTTGTGCTTCTCGCAGCATCGTCTTGCGCCCACATAAAATGATGCAGCGAGCCACACTCGGCCCACGGGCCATGAATTTGACACATCTGATCTAGTTAGTGGTAGTTTTGACGATACTATTTTTGTTAAATATTTTTTATGGAGAAGAAGCACATTTTGAATGTGTCATTTGTCAAAATTGCCATTTCAAATCAAAGTAGCAGAGGTAAAAAAGTATTTAGTTGTTTGGAACATAAAAGTTTGAAGGTGTTGAAACGAGGTTTTTAAACAACCATTTTGGATTGGATTGGGTCCACCCTGGATTGGCTGAATACAAATCAATTTGAGATGTCTTTTTTAGGACTAAGTCATGACTAAAAGCAATCTGGCTGGACTCCAAAATCCAATGTTCAAAATATATCCTGTTTTGGGTGGGAACTGCCTTTTGATCATTAATTTGCACAAACAAGGCTCCTTATTGCCACCTTCAGGCCTGGAGTTTAACAAGTATGGCCTAAGAGCGGCCTCATAGCTTTAATCAGCTTGTTTTATGCGATGTTGCCATATAAAATTGTATATATACATCAGGTAGTTTTGCTGCAGACAATGTAACAGTCGCCAAATTTGTTATCTACTGTGTTAACAGGATTTTTAGTAATCTACTCTCATTGTGGATCAATCTGCAACAAGCATTGTTACGGTTAGCTGGATTGAAGCCACCACTTTCATGTGCGTGATTAAATCAGTAGTGACAGTTTGATGTGTTGGCAAATCGATGCTCAGTGCCAACGTCAACAAGCCGCGATGACATCTTTCCCATTGTTTTCAGTTTAGCTCCCCAAACTGTGAACTGAAGAATTGTACAAAATAATACATTTACGTCTGTTGTTTTTTTGTAACTTTCATCAGACTATTGAGCCGCCAATTTTGAGAAATGATCATACCCAAGAAGTCAGTTACATTTCAAAGTGACAGTTCTAAGGGGACAGTGTGTATTATTTGATGCCTCCTAGTGGTAAAAAAACTTCATTAATTGTAAAAAGGGGGCAAAAAATGCGGAGAAAAACTGCGGTTTGGTCAGTTTGAGTCTCTAGTTTGTAATCTTACTAGTGCTTTGTGGCACTCATTTTCAGTGGCACCCCACTATATAGTGACTTCTAGTGGTCAAATATTACTTGGTGGCCTTTAAAAAAAGAATTGTGATATATTGATGTGCCTTTTTATCTACTGTTTAAAAAAACAGTTGTCCCTTGTTTTTCGCATTGGATGCATTCCAAAAAGAACAGCGATAGTCAAAATCCGAAAAGTGGAAACATTTTTTTAATCATTTTTTAAAATTCTCTATTTTTGATTGAAAGCAAAGAACAAACCCTATCTACAGGCCGTAGGATTTGTTTTTCAAGTAAAAGTATTGCACTTCATTTTCTTAACAATTAACTTCTGTGCTGACAAATAATAATTTAAAAATAATCTTGCTGCTATACTGTATTGCACTATAGTGTTGAAACTGATTTTAGGACACTATCCTTATTTCAGAGGATATTTTGTCACCATCATGTAGACGTCATTGGGGAAACAGAAATAAGGTGAAAGTACTTTTACCTTTTTTTTAGCGTATCAAAGTCCAAATTTGGTCCTATGCTTTTTGATATTTTTGTGGGTCTGAAGCATTTTGTTGACACAATGGCTTTCAGAGAAACTTGAAATTGAAAAAGATTTGCACGTGCGTAATCTATGTTTGTCAAGCTGTTTGTGTCATGATTACCGATGTGTATCACCTGTGCCCGCTCATTTGGAGCCAACCGCTGCGGGCTCAGTTTGGCTCCCTGTCCCTTTTTAAACTGAGTCCTGTCAATCCCCTGTTGTCAGTCCATCTGCGAACCGCTGTTTTTGACCCTGACTCCCTCCCTTCCCGTTTTTGCTCCCGTTTGTTTCCGGCTAGGACCTGTTTTGATCCCGACCACGTCTGCTCTCCCGTCCCGTCCCGACTTACGACCCGTTTTTGATCCCGACCACGTCTGCTCTCTTGTCCCGGCTTACGACCCATTTCTGACCCCGACCACGTTCTTACTCTCCTGTCCCGGCTATCGACCTTTTTTTCCGTCCCTGACACCGCCATTGCCCGCTACGGAAGATCCACTTCCGTATTCGGATCACAATCCGATTGCTAATGCTACTTGCTTCCCGCGTCCAGCGAGCATCGGATCGGAGGCAGCCCTTCCTCTTTCTTTCAATAAAATTGTGAGAAAACGTTACGCGATTGGGTCTACCCTGTGTTCTGGTCGTGACAGTTTGTGTACAGCTAAGACCTCAACGTTATTTATGCATGGGCAGAAAAACAGCAGGGCCACTGTTTAGCCAATCAGAATACAGAACACAATGCAGAATGAAAATGCACAACATAGCAAAACTGCCAAAAGTAAACCGCCAAGTATTACTGCAAAGTGAATTTTAGCAAAAAAAATGTGTTTTTATATGCCTTCTAATTTAGGTTTACAGTTGTATCAACTGTGAAAAGTTTAAAAAAGTTCTACAAATTTACTTGCGAGTATTTTACATTGATTCACTCCAACAACAGGTGATTAGTAAATAATTCATTCTTCCTAGAAGGCAGGATAAAGCAGGTAACATTGTCAGAGGTCATATTTGACTATTCAGCAGTGCTGTAGTTAAACTGTAAGCTGCTTGCCCTTGGTTGTGACAAGGCAGCAGCTGGAGAACCTGGGGCTGTTGACAACAAACTCACATTTCTTGCCGATTTTAAGCGTGAAACTGAAAAAAGCTCTGTTCCCCATCTGGGAACATATAACGGGTTGTGCAACATCTTAGCTCTTGTTGCGTATTTGGTTTGGAGTCGATCGCAAGACGGGGAAATGGGAATCAGAGACATCTGTTTCTGTCTCTCTCCGGTTCGGAATTGGACGGCGGCGTCTTCATTAATCCATCCTCACAAAATTGGAACGTGCTGCTAATAGCATTTCAAAGGTCATGTTATTGTTTCGAGTGTAGAATTGAAACGTGAGTTTTTCTTTTGGGGAAAGTGGCCCAGTAAGATGTGAACTGCTCTGCTTGGTCGTTGTTCAGAATCAGTAGTCATCACTATCTGTCCTTCCTTTTCAATCATTTTGCCAGTGTTGATTTATTATTTGGTTTAGTATCATATTTCTTAGTGCATGACAGACATTTTTAAAGGATAGGTGCATGTTATATACAAGGTTTTACGGTAGTATATTACTGTATTTGTGCAATTACTGATCACTGAATCTTAACCAATAGACCATCAGTGATATAGATGATTTACGAAAAAGCTTTTTTAAATTCTGACAACAAAAAAATATTGACTTGAGACTAGTATTTAAGTCTACGGTTAGGATCTGGCCTACCACGTTTCCTGCACACACCTGTCCTTAATTATCCCATAACTTTATATTGGTTGCTTGGAAAGCACACTGCATTGGGTCCTTGCATTTCCATTTCGGTCCTTGTTTCTGGTTTGGATATCGTCAGGGTTGATTTTGTTTGGACATGTTATTTTTCAATGACCCCTTTTTTCTGTTACTTTGTTCCTTTGATTAGCATTTCATTGTTTGTTTCTGGATTAGGTTTTGTCAGGTTTGATTTTGTTTGGACATCTTATTTGTTTTGTGTCCTGTTGTTTGTTAATTTGTGTCCTGTTGTTTGTTAATTTGTTCCTTGCATTTATATTTAGTTGTTTGTTTCTGGTCTGGATATTGTCCGGTTTGCTTTTGTAAGCACACCTTTTTTTGTTGTGACCCATTGTTTGTTACTTTGTTCCTTGCGTTTCCATTTTAGTGTTTGTTTCTGCTTTGGATATTCTCGGGTTGATTTTGGTTGGACATTTTTTTTGTGACCCATTTGCATATTTGTTACTTTGTTCCTGGTTTTGTTGTTGATTACTGTCATTATTTTTGAGCACCCCTGCCTCCACATTGGTTTCCCTGCATTTTGGTCCTCCACCAAAACCTATAATGCGCGCTATACACGAGTGAGCCTTATACACAGTTAGTTACGGTGATTACACATTTTACAGAGATATGTTTCCCTTATTTTTAAATGGTTTACTACTTTGTTTAGCTCTAATACAACCAGGCACAAATTTAACATGGACACGAAAAGGGTTTGTCAATAAAAAGGTTTGTGTTTAGTCCGAACCCCCTCCCCAAAATGTCAGCTTGACGGAGATGACGTTGACGCCGGGAGGCCTGCCCCCGTTTTTCACACTTGATGAGATCGGGACAAAAGCAGCGACTTCCAAACACGGCTGACCCCAAACAACACGGAAACTCCCCCGAACCCCCTGCTGCCCCAGGATTGATACACTCGTCACTGACCAGAAGGAAGGAAGCGCGCCATCAATTTTGTTTTATTAGCTGATTGTTTATGTCTGACCTGGAAAAGTGGAGCCTCACTGGTTATGATTCAGACAATTTGCAATGAAAAAAAAAGTGTTTGTGTGTGTGGGTGAATGTGCCCTATGGTCATTGAGTCAAGCACAGCTTTTAGCTGTAGAAGTGGTCGTACTTCTCTGTTTAGATGGTTGCTTTCTGAATGTGACAGAGTCTATGATTAAGTTATTTCTCATAACTTATTTGGAAAAAAAGTTGAAAAAATAATTCTGCCCTACCCTTCTTTGTAACGTAGAGTAAAAGCATACATAAACTTTTGTTGGCCTTATTAGTTAGTTAGTTTCCTTCATAGTATTATAGAAAGAAGAAACGGAAAAACACGTTAGCTAAACAACCTGATGTTACACATACGACTCACCTATTTAAGTTTAGCGACATACTTTCAAAACCTTGTGCTCGATTGATGACAGAAATACATATTTAAATGTTTTTATAAATTTGATTGTTACTTTTCTATTTCACTTTATAAAGTAATGCAATAGCAGGAACAAACTCATGTTAGGATTACTAGTTAGCAAGTTTGTTGGTTTATAATAAAAACAAAAAAAGTTAGCTAGAATAGCAGATAACATCAGCAAAAAACTGCATGATGTTAGTAATACTTCTCAGCTCATTAGGTTTGGTGACATCTTCTGACCGAATGCTTTAATGATAGATTTGAATGTTTCTTTTTCCATCAATAGTTTTTTATTCTACTTTACAAAGTAACGCAATAGCAGAAACAGACAAATATTAGCATTAATAGGTAGCTAGTCTGTTGCCTTGATAGGAGTATTGTATGAAGAAAAAGAAAAGCAAATTAGATAAACTAATTAGCATGTAACACTAACAAAATATGACATGACGTTACTGATACTATTCAGCTAATTAGAAGAAGAAATTGAAATAAAAGTTAGCTAAAGAACCTGATGTTACTCATACTACTATGCTAATTAGCTCTATCTTGTGCCATATTAATGATGAAATCACATATTCCGATTATGTTTATTTATCAATACGTTTCCATTTTACTCAACAAACTAATGCAATAGCAGAAACAAAGTAAGGTTTACATGACTAGGTAGTGTGTTGCTTGATAGGATTATAGATAGGAGAAATGCAAAAATAAGTTAGCTTAACATTCTGATGTTACTCATACTACTTTGCTAGTTAGCTTTACGTCGTACTAAAATTGTCATGAAATCACTGTATACTTCCATCCATCCATCATCTGCGCCGCTTATCCTGAGTAGAGTCGCAGAGGTGCTGAAGCCTATCCCAGCTTTTTTCAGGCAGTAGACCCTAAACTGGTTGACAGACAGTCGCAGGGCACACAGAGACAGACAACCATTCACTCACTCATTCGCACCTAGGGATTGAATCGGCCAATTAACCTGACATGCATGTTTTTGGAATGTGGGAGGAAACCGGAGTGCCCGGAGGAAACCCGCGCAAGCACGGGGAGAACATGCAAACTACATACGGGTAGGTTGCGCTAGCCGGACTCTGAACCTCTGCACCGTGGGGCTGAGCGCTAACCACCCAGCCGCCGTGCCTCCACCACTGTATACTTTTATTTTAATAATATGTTTCCATTCTATTCTTCAAAGTAACGCAATAGCAGAAACGAAATAACGTTAACATTATTAATTTAGCTAGTTTGTTGGCTTGATAGGATTAGAGTTAGAAGAAACGAAAAAAACAAGTTAGCTAAACAATCTTATGTCCATCATATTATTGAGCTAGTTAGCTTTACCATGTACCATAATATGATGAAATCACAACAATGCTTTTTACTTCATTAATATTTTCCGTTAAACTCTACAAAGTAACACAATATCAGAAACTAAATAATAGCATAGAATAGAATAGAATATACCTTTATTGTCATCGTTACAACATGGGATATATTGTGACAACGAAATTGGATGTGGCACTCCAGGTCCACATTTTACAGTGAGGATAAGGAAACAAAGAGATAAAGGAATGTTAATATTACTAGTTAGCTGATTTGTTGCCTTGTTACGGTTATAGTAAAAAGAAACAAGAAGCAAGTTAGATAAATTAATTAGCAAAAATGACATGATGTTTCTGATACTACTCAGCTTATTAGCTTTTGTGACATATTGAAGCAGCTAGTTCGACCTCAAGCTGTAATGATACAAGCTTGCGTTTCTTTTACAGATACTTTTCAAACTAACCTTGTTTTTCTCTTACGGGAACTGTTTTTCTTCAGTAAATAATCTACTGTGTCTAGAATACAATACAAGGCTAAAAATTGATGGAACAGATGGAACAGGGTCCCTGCTGATCCTCAAAAAGTCTTAAAAGGTATTGAATTGGTTCTTCTAAAAATATGGCATTAATTGGCCTTAAATGTCTCCAGTCCATCTGTAAAAGTCTTAAATGTGAACACATAAGAGTTACATTTGTATAAACTAAAAAGATTTAAAAACATCTACTAAATGTCTTTTTTAGTCACCAATTTACTTTGGTGGCAACATGGTGTGACCACAATAACAGAACTATCAAAACGGTGATGTGGTTTCAGTCTGACGTATGTCTTAAGGTCTACATACAATACACACAGCAACTTGAGACAGAGATATTTACCTTGGACCATGAGATAGTGTAGTTTTTCTGTAATCTGGTTGAGAGTAGTCTCACGCTACGGTTGATAGGACATTTGCATTTCCAATCTATCCTCATCCATGTTAAAGTAAGCCGGAAGTTATATGATATATAAACAACAAAAATTTGTTATAGTTCGGACAGATGTAAGGTCCATGCACTTTATTTACACAAACATATTGGCACATGGTCCCAATGCAGGAAATTAATGCTTCAGTAACTCGACCTTCTTTGGTGGTGTGGCTCGATGTAATATCGATGACACTACAATTTTCCAATCCGAGCAACAGTTCTTGTAGCCAGTCATTCGGGCCATGAGTTCCCAGAACCAATTTTGTTTTATTTGCGATTAGTGTTGACTTTATTTGACCCTGTTTTTAAGCGATTGTAACAGCAGGAAAACCCAGAAATGTTGGGCGTACTCTAGTCACATGGCAACCGATTCTGTGATCGCTCCTTATCTTCTATTTCCTCCCCACTGCAACGCGCTGCTGCCAAGGCGTTAGCCTGCCTTGGTGTTAGCCTGCCTTGGCCGTGACAACCGCTGAGCAACAAGCTGATAAGGTGCGGATTACCCTGTGTAACTGGCTGTAACTAATTTTGATTGCTGACGATTAGTCGAATAACTGAATAATTATTTGGGTTTTTTTTTTAAATTTAGCATCAAGTTGATTTAATTATGTAGCAAATAATATACACAAGATAAAATGTATACAAAGAAAAATTATATTTATGCGTGCATAACGCGCATTTTAATTTTCCTTAACAAGAACTCAAAGTTTGGGTTATACACAGGATATTACGGTAGTCAAAGGTGGGTAGGGTAGCCAAATATTTTACTCCAGTAAAAGTACTGTTACTTCAGAATATGACTCAAGTCAAAAGTAGTCATCCAAATAATTACTGGAGTAAACATAAAAAAGTACTTGGTAAAAAAATACTCAAGTACTGAGTAACTTTAGCAACATCTTATCTATTTTTTTTGGAACAACCATTCAATCATATATACAAATATAAAAATGCCTTATCTAAAACCAATTAGGCGCTCTGTCAGTGGAGACATAAAACCATAAAATTCCGTCCATATTTTTATCCCTGTAAACAAAGAAAAGGCTTATTAGCAGGTGCTGAGCAGTTAATAAAACAAATACTGTAGTAGTACATTTAGTGTTCAACTGCATTGTCTGTAACAAAACTACTTAACGATTCTCAACAGTTTGGAATCAAACGGTATTAACAACTAATGTTTGTCATTTTTAACATATTAACAACTGACATTTGTCCTTCGACTACTATGTCACCGCTCGAGACAGAGATTGCACATGAGTGACTCCCTGCATAGATCATAATCATGTAAGAGGCCTCACTCTGTTGGAAAAAGTGTCTTGCAACAATAATCGAAAATTGAATTCATTGTCGACCCTATTTTTGTCAAAAATGTTGACTAATTGTTGCAGCCCCATTAACCTCATTACCCAAGAGGTATTTAGAACATAAATGTCACTTTTTGTTCATTGTAAGGTTTATTTTATGGTGCGGTTGCAATCAGAAATTGTATCTTGTTTTGGTTATTTCTGACTACAATTGCCCTTAAGCCTGTCCTGTCACAGGACCAGAGGTTTTATATCTTGTGTTTTTTCTTTAACATCATTTTAGATATAATATAATCTTTATTAATCATACAATTTGGAACCCAGGCATGGACATTTGCATTTAGCTTTCCTTGGCTGTAATTTTTTGTGCAAGCTAGTTTAGCTAAGTCCCTCGCTATTTGGCTTGCTGCCGTCAGCATCAGTTTGGATAGCCTGGTTCAGGAATTCTCGGTCATGCCTTGGTGTAAGTGCTCCAACGTCGACTATTTTCCAGCTGCCGTGTGGCGTTTGATCCAGCTCCATTTTCTTCTTCTCTTCGTAGTCAATGTTATTCTCCAGGGAGGAATATGAAACATCTGAAATAGCGAGGTTAGCAATCATGAAATGTAATAAAGAAGACCCCCAGGATGCGACTTGAATCGCAAAGTGATATTGTCATTTAGAGTTGGATAGAAACCTATGCCAATGCATAACAATTCTGATCTGAACTCCCTAAACTTCAGAAAAAAACAATAAAATCAAAGAAATGTATAAAGTAATTCTTATGTTTAATCTACAGTTCGTGTATATTTCCCCAAGCTTCTCCTGCTACTGGTAACCAAGGATATCAGTACTTTCTGTTTCATGTGGGGGAGCAAACCCCTACTCAAGCCGCCAGGCTGAAGACACACCACAAGAAGTGGTGCCCCTACAACTCAGGTGGTAAACTCATCCGTGAACCGTGAAGGTTAAATGACATGAATAGATATACATGTAAAACGAAAATGTGACATCACTTGGGCTCGTCAAGTGGGGTAGCTGTGATGCATAGGGCGGGAAAAGACAGCGACAGAAGATTAAAAATAATTTTATTTTTTTCAAACTTTCACTTACGAGGATTGACATGCCCTTAGTAGATATGCTTGCTTTAATCGCATCTTTCGTTTGAATAAGTCGCGATCATGGATTGCTTATGGTCATGCAACTTAGCGACTTGTGTGCCTTCTCCGTATTTCTTGATAGTCACATGCTTCAGATCAATGGTTATCACGTTCATGCTTCCCGTTTAGCATCACTGCGAGCCTCGTGATCCAGTGCGAATAAATACAGTGGAAAAATACAGTATTCTATCGCTGACTCGAAATTTATTTATGAAGCACATGAGATTCCTAACTGAATGAAGAGAATGGCATTGTGGGAAGTAGAGCAGCCAATAGCATATTGGCATATTGTCGTGATGCAAACTAATATGCAAACTAATACCAGACCAGCATTTTATATGTTGACCAATAGCAGCATTAACTCTGTTTACGCACTGACACTGCAAAGTTGTTGACACCACATAGTGGGAAAGGTATCACCACAAACAAAACAATCAACCGCCAAGAGTTTGAATCAGTTGCCAAATTTAAATACCTTGGAGATGTCATATCAGAATAGGGGTCAGAACCAGAAATTATGGCCAGGATAGCTCAGACCACTGCTGCACTTGCTATACTTAAACCCTTCTGGATAAACAAGAAGATAGTAGTGAAATCAAAGATCAGGCTTCCATTTTCATCTATGCTTGCGAGACATAGACCCAAGAACCAAGAAGAAATCTGCATGTTCGAATGCGTTCACCATTCGGGCCCTGGTGGTGTGGAATGCAGTGCCCTCTGAGATTCGATTTGCGACCTCAGTGTTAAAACAGTTATATTCTATTCTTGTGAATTACCTATATTTTATGTTGATGATGTCTGTGTATTGTCTTTTTGATGCCCTTGCAACATCCATTGCAGCCTGGTCATCCTGGAATAGGGATTAATTTATGTGTGGCCTCTTTTTAAGGTTTCTTATTTTCCTTATGCTGAGGTTTTGAGTTTTTCCTTGCCCTCATGTAGGTTTTAGATCAGGGGTTGGTGTAATAATAGTTTGTAATCTGTATAGCCCTTTGGGACTTCTTGTGTTTAAGGTCCATACAAATAAACATGACTTGACACAGCTAAGCTGGAAAATAAAATCAAGGCCATGGAGATGCAATGCTAACGGCAACTTGTTGGCATCAGCTACATAGCCCATGTGAATAATGGAACGGTGCGCAACACCATCATAGGGCACATTAGACCCTACGAAGAACTGTTGTCAATTATGCGCAGAAGAAAATCCCCCACCTTATGTACCCCCCGCCTGAAGCCAGTAGACAAAGACCAGCCTCGGCAAACCGCAAATGTCAGACAACAGCGAAGGTGACACGTTCAGAAAAGAGCACAGAGGGAGAGAGAAAGAGTCAAGGTTATCCTATATCAAACAATCCACAGACAGTCTGGAATTTGGCCCTGTCGATACGTCCTCGAATGCTGCTGTCAACCTCCCCTTGCCTGACTCTCTTTCAGCTGTGTCAGGAAAACATCACCTGGTTCATCACCTCTGTTGGCCAGACAGAAGCAGACTTTGACTGCATGGCAGAAGATTTTGACCTAAAAAAAAAATCTATATTTTTACCTTGTCAACCAGTGTAGTCTTTGACCATCACGCAGTAGTCAATATTGGTATCCAGGTCATCAATTAAAGGAGAGAATTCATTAGTCAACTCAATATGTTTTCTTCTGTCTGACAATTAATGATAATCTATGACTCCTACTTCCTCACCAGCTGGTGCTAGATGCTAAAGATGAATATCAAGGTTGCAATTTGCATCAGGCTAGCAAGTAGCATTGTTAAGTTGTGTGTGTTATCCTACGATTGTGAGTTATTAGGTGATTTAAGTTGTCTTTATTGTCTTTGATAACAACGTAGTAAACATTGTATGTAACGAGATTAGACATGGCACTTAAGGGAAAACATGTAAAAAAAACTTTATTAGGATGAAAGGCAGAGAAAAAATATTTACAACGTAGTACTTGAGACTGTCTTTAATTTATAATAATTATGCAATGTTTGTGAATGAAGAAGTACAATAATATTTAGCAGCAAAGAAAACCCCAATATAAGTCACGTGGTACATATATTCAGTTTCGTGCAATAAAATTTAGCAGCAACAAAAACAAAAAAAGCAAATAATTCACAACAGATGTTTTAACAGGTTCTTCCCACCCCAGTTTATTCCACTTAATTTTGTTATTCTCAGCCTTAGATTTTTAAGAAATAGAAACGTCTTCATGTCATTGATTACATTGTTGTATACATTGGTCACTAAACATTAAACAGTATGTGGCCCTTCAAGATAAACATTTAATACATACTTTAAAGAAAATAAACATAAACATATGCAATATTTACAAGGGTGTTCTTATAGACTGCTTAAGTTGCAGGTGCATAATAAATTCTATCCATTTCCTGCAGTGCTTATCCTCACTAGGGTTGCGGGGGTGCTGGAGCCAATCCCAGCTGACTTTGCACAGTTGGACCCTGAACTGTTTGCCAGCCATTTACAGGGCATACAGAGACATACAACCATTCACACACACTCATATCGAGGGACAATTTGAAGACGGAATGTGGGAGGAAACCGTAGTGCCCGGAAAAAACCCAGGCAGGCACGGGAAGAAGTTACTTGCTCCACACACTGAACCCAAGACCCCCGCACCGTGGGGCTGACGCACTAACCACTCAGCTACCATGCCCTCTGCATCATAAAATGGCACAATAAATAATAAATGACATCCAGCAGCAAAATTGTCCAAAAATAGGGGACAAAGAATGAGATATGCAAGTTATTCTTTGTAGTTTTGTTCGCTTGTTTAGGCCGCCGATGGCCTTAGGAAAGATGCTGTCTTTGAGCCTGTTACTATTTATTTTAAAGGACCTGTATCGCCAGCAAGAGAGCAGCAGGTCAAAGAGGTGATGGCCAGAGGAGTCCTTAATGTTGATGGTAGTTGTGGTAGCGCAAGCCAGCAATTACTTCCAGTCTGGGCAGAGAGCAGCTGATGATTTTCTGGCCTCTGTTAATGACACTTATTTTACTGAGCCTGTCAGTGATTTTTTTTGGAGTCTTGAGTCATCTCTACAAGAGAAGAAGTGTCAAAAGTATTATCAGGCTAGATGTATTAGGGTAGAAAGCAGTTGAAATGTGAAGAAACACATAAATTTTATTGCTGGCTCTACGTCTTTAAATACTACCTCATTTGTCTGCATGACAATATAAGCGCCTGTCATCTTGTTTTCTTAACTCACTGTGGGAAAAAAGGTGTTTTACTCTCAATCCTTCTGAATATCAGATGCCCTTGCATACTGAAGGCCATCGGCAGACAAAGGATTAAAAGAAACTGGAAAAGGCTTGAGTCTTCTCTTATGTGTCGGCTGCTCACTTCAGTTATTGATTCTGAATGAATGAGTTGAGCAGTTCCTTGAAGATACACAACCTGCTTTTAGATTGCTCTATGTTGTGATCTTTTAAGGAGGAGCCACAGGGTAAACCATTTTTAGTAAATGTTCACATTTTATTCAAATTTATTTTATTTACCGATATTTGTTATAACTGTGCCCCTCTTACTAACTGAGCCTGAGAAAAGTATTTTCTTAAGCCCGAGTGTTTGCTTCACATTAGGGCTTCAACAACTAATCGATAAAATAGCAAAAAGCTTTGGCAACTAATTAGATCATCAAGTTGTTTCATGTGATTTATGAGCCACTAAGTGCACAAATCAATGGAATGAGTGCACAAAATTCTGTTGTGATGCTGAGTTGTAGCAGCACTTTGGTCCGGCAGAGGCCGCTAAAACCATCCATCCATCCATTATCTGCACCGCTTATCCTCAGTAGGGTCACAGGGGTGCTGGAGCCCATCCCAGCAATCTTTGGGCAGTGGGAAGGGGACACCCTGAACTGGTTGCCAGCCAGTCGCAGGGCACACAGAGACAGACAACTCACTCTCCCATTCAAACCCTTGGACAATTTAGAGCGGCCAATTTACCTGAAATGCATGATTTTGGAATGTGGGAGGAAACCAGAGTGCCCGGAGGAAACCCACGCAAGCACGGGGAGGATATGCAAACTCCGCACAGGAGGTTTGATCTCATGACCTCAGATCTGTGCCGCACACGCGCTAACCACTATATATTTATAAGTTATATATTGAATTTTTCGGTCAAAAAGGTTCCCAACCCCTGGCATAACCTAAATCCATCTGCTGGGTACGTGGCAAATTCGCCGCTCTTTCAGCTCGGGGCTGGGCTTAAAATTCATTCTATAATCATTTTATTTATCTTATCACTGCATTTTTGCGTTAAAGTACTGTTGGAATGTGTTTTTAGTTATCAGAAATATCCGTTTTCTAGTTATTTAGCATTAGCTTGGATGCTTTTGGGAGGCCGGGAACGGATCAATTCGTTTTCAATTGTTTCATATCGGGAAGGTTCACTCATTATACGGACAATTCTAGATACAAGCAAGATCCAGGAACGAAATAATCTAATTATTATTTCATTATGAAACATTTTTTTTCAGGGAACAGAAAGAGTTGCATAAGTACGGGAAAATCCATCCATCCATCCATTATCTGCACTGCTTATCCTCAGTAGGATCGCGGGGGTGCTGGAGCCCATCCCAGCTGTCTTTGGGCAGTGGACACCCTGAACTGGTTGCCAGCCAGTCACAGGGCACACAGAGACACACAACTCACTCTCCCATTCACAACTAGGGACAATTTGGACCGGCCAATTAACCTGACATGCATGTTTCTGGAATGTGGGAGGGAACCGAAGTGCCCAGAAAAAACCCAGGATGCAAACTCCACACAGGAAGATTCGATCTCATGACCTCAGAATTGTGCCACACACACGCTAAATAAGTAATTAAATTAATAAAGTAAAAAGAAAAATAATAAAAATGAACTGTTTAACTCTAAACAAAGGGCAGATTCTGAAGCATATTGTATATCATTTTCATATTGGGAAATGTTTATCATATTCAAAGATTTAACCCAAAAACAAATTTGTTGACAGTATTTTGAAAAGTTGGTTTACATTTTTGACATATTTTTTTGTGGATATTTAAATTTGCTACTCATAAAATTAAACGTGCTCTTTCTTTTTTGTTCTGGATGACAAGTCCAAACATAAAATGATATTTGGATAAGGTCATAGGAAAACATATACATATTTGCAGGTATATAGCATATATTTGTATATTTTATAGTTAATTGACAAAAAACATTTTTTTGATAGAATAGTCTGTTGTTTTGTGCATTATTTTTCTATTCATCCAAAACGTTATTATTTTAATAAAGAGAAGGAAATAAAAAAATAGTTTAAGAAATCCGATTCATCGACTAATTGAAAAAATATTTCACCGATTCATCTTTTACATAGGGCAGCACGGCGGTGCAGTGGTTAGCGCGTGTGCGGCACAGTTCTGAGGTCGTGGGAACCTCCTGCGTGGGTTCAAATCCAGCTACCGGCCTTACTGTGCGGAGTTTGTATGTTCTCCCCGTGCTTGCGTGGGTTTCCTCCGGGCACTCCGGTTTCCTCCCACATTCCAAAGTCATGCATTTCAGGTTAATTGACCGGTCCAAACTGTCCCTAGGTTTGACTGAGCGAGTGAGTTGTCTGTCCCCGTGTGCCCTGCGATTGGCTGGCAACCAGTTCAGGGTGTCCCCTGCCCACTGCCCGGAGATGGCTGGGATGGGCTCCAGGCCCCCCGCGACCCTAATAAGGATAAGCGGTGCAGCTAATGAGATGAGATCTTTTACATAAATGTTAGTTGCAGCCCTACTTCACTTACTTAATGGTTTTTTCTAAATCAGTCCTCAAACATCTTCTGGGAGCTAGTTCACACAGTTAGAACTATATTTGGAAGCTCTTTGTTGTCCCTACATCAAGCAAAAAGTTAAAAGCTAAATCTCTCCTCTCTTTGCACTGTTGAAAATAAATGACGCATAATTAAAATGGGCGTGCAGTTATGGGAACAACTGGGCTCAATCACACATCTGTGAAATTTGAGCGACAATACACTTACAACTTAGGCTAGTCTCCAAGCACTACCTTAAAAATATTTTTGCCTATTTATCCGGACATCTCCTTTTTCTCTTTTCAGTCTTTGTAATGTGTTTATCCGGTTTTTCCTGGAGTGCCATGTCTAACCTTGTTGCAAACAATGATCAGTCAATTGTTATCAATGTCAATCAAGTATTTTCTATTCTATTCTACTTAATGGAACCGTAAACATAACTCTGATCTGAAATCTGTTCAACCAATTTTACCAAAAGACAGTTGGGAGTTAGGTTGTTGGGTTCATGTTTTGAATTTGTGGACTCTGTCTTACCAGATAAACTGTTGGTTTCATCTTGGCTAATGTCTGCACCATTCTCAATGCCACACTAGCTATTTTTTTCTCTTACTAAATTTTGCAAGGGCAATTAATGCATAACAGACACGTCTTTGTGCTCGACTCTCTTTGCTCCAGGCTATGTAGACTAGACCGTGATATTCTTTGGACAGCCTCGCAAGTGTTATCATTTTTTTTTGTCTCAATAGGCTCTAGGGTTTCTTTTGTCCGAGAGACAGAAACCTTCATCCTAAGGATTTGTGTTAAAGCGACCAGTGGTGGATTTGTCAAAGCCAGACCCTTCTTGCTGACCCTAGATGGCTAAAGAAATTACTGTTCCTACATTTAGAACTTAAATTCTATTTGCTTCATGAAATGTTGTTTACTGTCTATTTTACTTAGCGTAGCTTTACTTTCGCTCTCGGCTATGCCACTTCCAATAAATACGTGAATGTGACTGGAGAATTTTTTCCAAGTCTAATCAGATTTCTGTTGTCGTGATGGCAGTGTAAGCTGTTCGGGGTCTACAAAATGAATGCTTTTGGCAGCTGATGTGAGACTTGTTCAACTGTTTTTTGGCAAGATGGCCGACAATGATATCAGCTCCCTCTAGATGAGCCCCATTATATGTAAAATAAATACACATTTCTCCATGTTTATATCACAGTTTATGTCTTATTTTCTTGTTTATTTCAATCAATATTGCTTATTTTGTTGAATGTTTTTATTCCACCACTTGGAAGTGCTAAATATTACACACTCTCCCTTTAAACTTTCTTATTCAAGTGGGGGTCTTAAACTATTATCCCCCAGGCTGCAATTGGCCCTTGGGCTGTAAGTTTGAGACCCATGTTCTTCACAATACAGCAGGGGTCTCAAACTATTTACATGGGGGCTGCCAGAAATTTGGTCGGGTCAGTTTTGGCCACATAAGGTTTTCTGTAAGAAAAGCTTAATCTAAAAATCTTTCTGTGACTAAATAGCTTTGTTATTATTTTTCTATAAAGAAAAATCAATATCAAGACAATAAATACATCTGTAATAAATAAGCAAAATACTAATAGGGCAAATAAAGACTTAATAAACTAAATATATGTGTAGAAAAATCACATACTCTTCAGATTAAATTGTGTGCTTTAGGTCTTGAACAGTGTTTAACCCATTAACGTTCGTATATAAAGCGGGCGGTCGGATTCACGATATCACCAATTACTGAAATACATCATGTCACACATAATTGGAAAGCTTAAACTCTTGGGATTCAAGATATGATGACTATTTTAAAATGTACTCATAACAGAAATATCATACGATAATGCAGAAGGATAAAAAAAAACCTGCCTAAAAGCGTTTCTGCATCGTTTGACGATCCCCATTGTAATCATTCTCAGCTCAGGGATGCTGCTGGAAATGTGAATTTCCCTTCGGGGATGAATAAAGTATCTATCTATCTATCAGTTCGTTTCGCCTCAAAATTCTCCTTTAAAATTAAACAGACTCGTAAAATGATTTCCAATATAGTCTTTAGCCTCTGACCTTACTTCGGCTTCCAGAAATCTTTAGCCAGTAGTGACTGATTTAAATGCTTATTGGCACATTGAAAATGAATGTGCGTAAATGCAACCCGGCATCCATTCTTTTGCTCAATGATCACGCGCAAGTGTGCACAATCAGAGATTGACTTCTGGATAGAGAGGTCAAACATATACAACTTTTTCACAATGTCTAAACATTGGCCAAAGTAAAATACACGGTTGCAAAGGTTTAAGGGCTGTAAACTGGTCGTCCCCAAATGGCCACTTTTGGAAATGATTTGACATACCATGAGAAAAACGTGTAAAATTCAATGTTGGATTTTTCAGATTGTGATCAGATTTGACCTGTTAAGGCTTCATGCTATTGTCCCAGCCATTTACCAACTAAGATGCCCATGTTGCACTCTTCTGCAGGCATGAGATTACATAAAAACATTCAAGTGAGAACAAAAACCTTATATTTATGTGTGTTCTGACTAAGATTGCTCAATGTTTGTAGCATTACCAGTCATTATTTTAGATGAGAGCAAAACTTCAGAGTGTTATCTTTTAAAAGAGACCAAAGACCAAAACCATCCATATTTTTCAAACGGTTCAAGAACAGCATTTAACTTACTTTGGGTAGGTCTTGGAATGGGTTTTTAGGCAAATTTTACAGGAACGTTAAGGGGTTAACAAACTCACCCAAAGTTACCTGCGAGCTGCATCCACTGTCCGCTAGGCTTCAGTTCAACAGCGTTGACCATTCCCGCCCCAAACAGCCCTTATTCCGCATTTCACTTTAAATAAAAAAAAATCATGATAACGTTGTATTGATAAATTAAATAAGGTAATTAAAAACTGTCTAAGTATTTTTCCTTTCTCCAGACATGATTAATAGCTAAAATAATTTTACAAATGAAAAGACAAAAATTTCGCACATCATTTTCACTTCTCAAACGTATCGAATAAAGGAGAAGGTGTAAATTACAGCAGAGATAGTAAAATAAGTTTTTTTCAAAGAAAAAATGACCAGCAAAACCAAGTCCCATATACTGGACTGTCTCAGAAAATTAGAATATTGTGATAAAGTTCTTTATTTTCTGTAATGCAATTAAAAAAACAAAAATGTCATACATTCTGGATTCATTACACATCAACTGAACTATTTCAAGCCTTTTATTATTTGAATATTGCTGATTTTGGCTTACAGCTGAAAAAAACTCAAAAATCCTATCTCAAAATATTAGAATACTTCCTCAGACCAAGTAAAAAAATAATTTTATAACAGCAAAACTAAATCAAACATTTGAAAATGTCCATTGATGCACTCAGTACTTGGTTGGGAATCCTTTTGCACGGATTACTGCATCAATCCGGCGTGGCATGGAGGCAATCAGCCTGTGGCATTGCTGAGGTGTTATTGATGCCCAGGATGCTTCGATAGCGGCCTTCAGCTCATTTGCATTTGTAGGTCTGGTGTCTTTCATCTTCTTCTTAACTATACCCCACAAATTCTCAATGGGGTTCAGGTCAGGGGAATTAGCAGGCCAATCAAGGACAGTGATGCCATGGTCAGTGCACCAGTTACTGGTGGTTTTGGCACTGTGGGCAGGTGCCAGATCATGCTGGAAAATGAAATCCTCATCTCTATAGAGCTTTTCAGCAGATGGAAGCATGTAGTGCTCTAAAATCTCTTGGTACACAGTTGCATTTACTCTGGACTTGATGAAACACAGTGGACCAACACCAGCAGCTGACATGGCTCCCCAAACCATTGCTGACTGTGGGAACTTCACACTGGATTTCAAGCAACTTGGATTTTGCTCCTCTCCAGCCTTTCTCCAGACTCTGGCGCCTTGACTTCCAAATGAAATGCAAAACTTGCTTTCGTCTAAAAAGAGGACTTTGGACCACTCTGCAACTGTCCAGTGCTTCTTCTCCATAGCCCAAGTCAGACGCTTCTTCCGTTGTCTTGAGTTCAGGGAAGGCAGTAGCTCAGGAGGTAGAGCGCTCGTCTTGGGATCAAGGGATCCCAGTTCGAATCCCGACTCGTCCGTGTTACATGTCGAAGTGTCCTTGGGTAAGACACTGAACCCCTAATACCCCCAATAAGCAGGTTAGCGCCTTACATGGCTGCAAGGCCGCTATTGGGAAATGTGGAGCACATTGTAAAGCGCTTTGGGAAGTCATTGACTTGAAAAGCGCTATATAAAATGCAGATCATTTCATTCAGAAGTGGCTTGACCATGGGAATACGGCTATTGTAGCCCATTTGCCGGACACGTCTGTGAACTGTGGCTTTTGATACCTGGACTCCAGCTTCAGCCCACTGTCTTTGAAGCTCCCCTAAATTCTGGAAGCGGCTCTTCTTCACAATTTTGTTAAGGCTGCGGTCATCTCTCTTGGTTGTGCAGCGTTTCCGGCCACATTTTTCCCTTCCAACAGACTTTTTGTGGATATGCTTTGAAACTGCACTCTGTGAACAGCCTGCTCTTTGAGAAATTTCTTTTTGTGTCTTACCCTCCTGATGGAGGGTATCAATGATGGTCCTCTGGACAGCAGTCAGATCAGCAGTCTTCCCCATACTTGTGATTTAGTTTACTGAACCAAGCTGAGTGTTTTTAAGGCTCAGGAAACCTCGCAAGGTGTTTCGAGTTAATTAGATGATTCAGGTGATTAGTTGAATAGCCTACTTGTATACTTTTTCATGATATTCTAATATTTTGAGATATGATTTTTGAGTTTTCTTAAGCTGTAAGCCAAATTCAGCAATATTAAAATAATAAAAGGCTTGAAATAGTTCAGTTGATGTGTAATGAATCCAGAATGTATGACATTTTTGTTTTTTTAATTGCATTACAGAAAATAAAGAACTTTATCACAATATTCTAATTTTCTGAGACAGTCCAGTATAGACGTATATAAGTGACCCTTCCTTTAAATTAGCCACCATACTAAAAGAAATTTGTACCTAAAATATAAATTAAACATTTAACTAAGCATCGATAACTATTCAAGATAATACAAATATATATATATATATATATATATATATATATATATATATATATATATATATATATAGGACTGTAAAATGTATAGGTTAGTAGACACTAAAAATAAAGAGCGAAGACATCAATTGATTTGGAAGAGAACAGGAGAGGACTGTACAAAAAACCCTGCAGATGCAAAAATTCCACCCTGTTCTTAAAATCCACCCCTTAGCTTGCTTTTTATTAAATCTTTTGGTAAAGTTCTGCCCTAAAAGGAGACCAACAACGATGTAAACGGTGCATAATAGTCAAAATAATTAACAACAGTGTGAAAGTATATAATCAATAATAAACAACCATGGCATCCTTTGCAATCTCCTTTGCAGGTGTCCAATAATAACAACAGAACTACATTAGTTACTGTTAGCAAGCAGAATAAACTTATCATCGACAAAAAATGTTCACTAACTAAAAAGAGCTCAAACATTTTATTGTGCCAAAATTTTTTGATAAAACTTTAAGACTGTCAACATTTTGTTTATCTTGGGATACCCCAGTGCTTATCAGAACTTCCCTGTCAAACTCTGTTCTTGCAATGCATGGAGGCTAAGCGTAATCAAAATACTACCGCTGAGAACGCCACTGCCCCTTAGTGTAGTGTAGTGGAGGTGCAATTGCACTTTATTTTGGGAAAGTGAAAGGAAGAAGTTCCCTGAATTTCAACGCACTCGCGCTCCCCTTGGCAGTACGCACCAGTAACTAAATTCTGTTTTCTCCAAACATTTGATCTTTTTCCTCAATTTATCGAGAACATAATTGACAGATATTAATCGTATTTAAGTCATCATATGAAATAGCCGCATGTTACATGTGGTTCTTTATGTTCGTGACAGTACTTGCCTACTTATGATCCAAGTTTGCAGGGACCCATTGAGATCTTGTTAAGATTGTTGCATATTCCTTCTAAAAATAAGACAAATGGTGAAGCTGTTGGTATTCAACAATAAGGAGTATTGGTATTGTCCTAAAAAGGTGATCTTCAGCGATAGTTTGGAGAAAAGCTCGTACAATGCTTCGGAAAACTTTTCGGGCCAACATAATAAAATGTTAAATGCAGCACACAAAGCAGTTATAAAAAAAATGTCAGGATTTCCTAAAGTCAGCAAAGCCTCGTTCTGAAATGTGTCTGGTCAGAGAAACAGCAATCGTAAACCTGTGGAAAATCGCAATGTGGCCTGAAAAAAGAATAATTGTAAATGTTATAATGGTGCGAACATACTTTTTTGGATTCTTTGCAAATCATGCCATAATGTCAGTGTTATCAAATTCCGACACTGCATTCCATCTCCATGCGGTCACTCGGGAATGGAGAGGTGTGCAAACAAACGGTTCAGTTGTGACTCTTAGTTGAACCAATTGCATTTCTTTCCCGGTCACTCTGACTTTGCAAAGTAAAAGAATTCATGTAAATATGATTTTGTACAGTTTTCCAACAAGCGCTGATGTTATGATTTGCGGTGGAGAAGATGGAAGCAATGCAAGATGCTCAAAAAGGATGGCATTTAATAAAAATACAATCGATAAATGAACAAACAAATGGTCACAAAACAACAATAAAACTGTCTGAAACAGAAAACAAAATACAAACCTCAAAAACCAGGATGGAACTGCAGAGAGGTCATGGTATTGATGGTGGAAAATGAATGATGGAAATGAAAATGACTCCACAACGTATTCTTTTCCAAAATGTCCTTATGAAAGTTCAGGCTAATTAGGGACAGATGTGGGGAATTGGACAAACCGATTAGGTGCCCTCTTGTGGATAGAGTTGCGCCACACCCTAACAGTCATTTTTGTATAGCCCTTTATCACAAAATGTCTCAAAGGACTATATAGGCCACAATTATGCCATCCCCTAACCTGAAACCCACATGCGGGCACAAACCTCAAGCATGAGGAAAAAAAAAAACCTTGAGAATGGGCCACACAAGTGGTAATACCCCATCTAGCATGACCAGGGAGCAATGGTTGTTGCATTGGTTAACAATACATAAAACATAGTCAACGTTAATAAATAACATGGGTAATCGTCCAAAACGTCCATGACAACAACGCAGCGTCCTTTCTCAGCCAGCTCGTCGATGCAGATGATGACATGCTTCAGTTCCAGGTGCTTGTCTGCTGACATTTCACCACCAACCAGGCAGCCAGAGAGGAGAGTACAAAAAAAAGTATGAGGCGGGCATCATTCATAAGCTATGGAAAAAAAGTGTGTCTTAAGTCTAGATTTAAAAACTTCCACTGAGGTTGCAGATCTTATCTGCGGAGGCAAAGCATTCCACAGCACCGGGGCCCGGATGGAGAACGCTCTCGAACCTGCAGATTTCTTCTTGGCTCTTGAAGTAACAAGTAGAGCAGTGTTTTCCGAGCAGAGGCTCCTTGCAGGAACATAGGGGGAAATCAAATCAGAGATATAAGAAGGGACAAGTCAATGCAAATATTTGTATGTAAGTAAGAGAACCTTAAAGTCACTTCTCGAGTGCACTGCTGGCCAGTGCAAACTTTTGATGCTAGACATCGGGAGACCAGACAGCAAAAAAAATACAGTAATCAAGCTGAGAAGTAATTAACGCATTAATTATAATTTTGGCATCTCATTTCGACAGCATCGGGCGAATTTTAGCAATATTACGAAGGCGGAGGAAAGATATTCTAGTAATATTTGTCACATGTAACTTAAACGACAGATTAGGATAAAATATAAAACTAAGATTTTTGACCGAGTCACTTTGGGTGATATTCCATTTGTCGATGATCAGTCAGGGCAGTGTTTGAAAACACCAACATTCAAAATTTAGCTTTTTTCTGGGTTACGGCGCAAAAAAAATGATGTGACATCTATCTTTGTATAACAGCTGAATCTGTATTTTCCCACTGTAGTGCTGCAGTCAACTCGAGACTGGCGACTTATTTAATAGATGACGCTACGCTGTTTAATTTTTACTGCGGTTTGAAAGGACAATATTCCATCGTACGCTTACATCTGCCGTCTTTGCTTTGTGCCTATTTTATTATCTGTCCTTTACTTTGCTCATACACTTTCATCTCTCCTTTCTCCCTGCCCACCCCATCTGTGTGCTAATACTGTTAAAATGTCTGTCGGTGATTACATTGCGGCGCCCGGATCAGAACTGCAGAGTTAATTTGCTATAATGGGCAGACAGCGAATACATGGCACTGTCTTTCTTGGGTTAGCAGTCTATTCTTTCGATTCAAACAAACCTAAATACAATATCCTCTGAAAAATCGTTTTGTATGTTTTTCCTATACCTATAATGGGTATGGCCAAAGCATGTTATTGTTAGCAGAGTTCGTACGTATTCCTTAAAAAAACTTGAATTTTAATGTGTTTTCAAGGTTTGAAAAGTGCTTACATTTTGGGTAAAATGCCTGTAAATCCTTAAAATTGTTGCCATGTTTCTTGGCAATCTGACTTGATAGACCACGCAATAAATAAATAAAAATAAATCAAGTCTGCTTCAAATTGATGCCAACATTGCTCGCTGGTGGCTTTGCTTTCACTTTGCATTTCTTCTTCCCTCGTGACAAACGGCCGCTGGCATTAGTTTGTATGGCGTTGTCATGTGAACCGTTGTCGCCCCCTACACATCCTGCCCAAGAGGTGAAGGGACCAAGATACCGTGTAATGGAGAAATTGGCTTTAAAAGAGCTTTAAAAAGTGTTTGAATTTGGCCACGAAAAAAAGGTGTACAAACCCTGGGTGAGGTTAGGAATGTGTATAATGACAGTCTGGCAATTAAAAATAACACTTTAAAGTTAAATTGTAGCTGACCTGGCTTTGTTTGGATAAACAACCATTATTTTTCTCAAATGTTCACCCATGCGGTATTAATTAAATATAGCGTTTTACTATATTTAATTTGATGTTGATGTTTTTTAGGTGTCTATGTGTGGATCTGTGGTATAGCAAGTGTACTGTATTTCCCTGTAAGTCTTGGTTTCATTCATAAGTGGGCTGTTGCTGCAACATGCATAAAACTATAGATAATTCGAAAAACAGAACTAAATGTCGCAGATATATAAGTTATTTTGTAAAATGAGATGCTTACACGCAAATATATCATACCAGCGTATGATAATTAACATACCTTTTTCATATTTAGCCTACCGTATTGGCCAAATATTCAGCTTGTAATTGTTCTTTTTTTAGTCTATTTAAGACTTTTTTGTAAAGAAATATCAAGGTTAGAAAATTATCATTAACTTTCCCTATCTCTTGCAATATTATTGGCAAAAAGGCAATGCAATGCTCAAAATCAAAATAAAATGTGAGGTGGTCCTTCCTAAAAACTGAAGAAAACTACGATATACTAATATATATATATATATAAGCTTTTAGGTGGCTTGGGTGCCCCCTTATGTTCATTTTATTGTATGCGCATATAAGCCGACCCCCTGATTTCATTATATTCGTATATTATAGTTCAAAACTTGCCCTACAAGTGAGCATGCATTTTTGGCCTATTGACCCTTGTTTTGAAGATTTAAATGTAGTCCGAAAAAAGTCTTATAAAGACGTCTCTTCAAGTCAATAGAAAATACCCTGGTGTCTTTTCAATCAGTTGTCGCATGCAGCTTGTCTTCTCTACTTGTATCCTCGCCAAAACAAACAAGCTCTTTGAGGCTTTCCTTTGGATGGACTTTTTAATTCCAGCGTTCATGTCTACCCCCCGACCCCCACCGGCTATCTACCACTGTCAATCTCATAAGCCCCCTGTTCGTCGTGTTGGCCCCAAAGCAGCTGAGCGCAGCTTGACTCCTCAAACTCGGGCCCTTGTCCGTTAGGAGCCACCCGGGCGAGCCACATCGACGTCATAGCATGGTTCCCGGAGACAATCTGTCTGATTTTAAACTCCTGCGGTGGCAGCAATAACAAGCTCAACAAGGACACTCACGACTTTAGGCGGACAGCAAAATGTCAGCAGCAGTTCAAGTAAAACAATGAAATATTTAGCTTTAGCTTATTCTCTACAAAAATGGTTCCCTGAAAAAAAAAGATTATGATTTGTTCAGAGTTGTAGCGATACAAAAAGATTGGAAAAAAAAAATACAGTGACACCTCTATGTATTAGATTATTTTGTTCCTGGATCTTGCTTGCATCTAGAATTGTCCGTATAATGAGTGAACCTTCCCGATATGAAACAATTGAAAACGAATTGATCCGTTCCCGGCCTCCCAAAAGCATTCAAGCTAATGCTAAATAACTAGAAAACGGATATTTCTGATAACTAAAAACACATTCCAACAGTACTTTAACGCAAAAATGCAGTGATAAGATAAATAAAATGATTATAGAATTAATTTTAAGCCCAGCCCGAGCTGAAAGAGCGGCAAATTTGCCACGTACCCAGCAGATGGATTTAGGTTATGCCAGGAGTTGGGAACCTTTTTGACCGAAAAATTCAATATATAACTTAAAAATATATAGTGGTTAGCGCGTGTGCGGCACAGTTCTGAGGTCATGAGATAGAACCCTCTGTGTGGAGTTTGCATGTACTCCCTCTGCTTGCGTGGGTTTCCTCCGGGCACTCCGGTTTTCTCCCACATTCCAAAAACATGAATGTCAGGTTAATTGGCCGGTCCAAATTGTCCCAAGGTGTGAATAAGCGAGTGAGTTGTCTGTATCTGTGCCCTGCAACTGGCTGGCAACCAGTTCAGGGTGTCCCCTGCCCACTGCCCGAAGAAAGCTGGGATGGGCTCCAGCACCCCCGCGACCCTACTCAGGATAAGCGGTGCAGCTAATGTATGGATTGATGGAGATATATATATTACATATTCATATATATTATATTCATATCCTTCCACCTCCATTGCGTCATATGTCATTTTTCCCTTTTGTTAATAGCTTACCAGCTTTACAAACATTACTTCTTTTTTTGGGGCCAAATCTTTCACTATTTGCAGCTAGTAATCTGCAGAATTAGATTTTTTTTTTCGGTGCCATTTTCTTCAGTATTACGTTGTCGAGATGCGCATTTCTGCGCCAAACCGTTCATTTAGGCGCTGCAACTTGTACTGCAAACTTGATTTGAAGGACTCTGCCCCAAGTACACCCCAAGCTGCGTGGTTGAGCCGAATTGAATAGATAGATAGATAGATAGATAGATAGATAGATAGATACTTTATTCATCCCCGAAGGGAAATTCACATTTCCAGCAGCATCCCTGAGCTGATAACAATACAATAATAAAGCAAAAAAGCATACGATATACAAATACCCAGTGTGACGTGCAAATGCCCACTGTAGCGTGTTATATAGAATATCTAAATAGTGCTACACAGAATACATATTGCAATAAAATTTGGTAATATGCAATGTAGGTGGTGTGGTTTAATGTGGGCTTTTACTCTGCCGGGTAGAGTTAAAGAGCCTCATGGCATGAGGAAGAAAATATCTCTTCAGTCTGTCCGTAGTACAAGACAGTGACAGCAGTCTGTCGCTGAAACTGCTCTTCTGTCTGGAGATAATGCTGTGTAGTGGATGCGATGGATTGTCCATGATGGACCGCAGCTTTTCCAATGCCTGTCTCTCAGCTACTGTTGTTAGGCTGTCCAGCTCTTTGCCCACAACAGAGCTCGCTTTCCTAGGCAGTTTATTGAGACGAGAGGCATCCTTCTTCTTGACGCTGCCTCCCCAACACGCTGTCGCATAGAAGAGGGCGCTTGCCTTGTAGAATGGATTACGGACTACCTGACAGGCAGACCCCAGTATGTGAAACAGGGGGGCTGTACATCGGACACTGTGGTTAGCAGCACAGGATCTCCGCAGGGGACCGTGCTCTCTCCGTTCCTATTCACTCTGTATACATCGGACTTTAAGGACAACTCTGAGTCCTGCCATGTGCAAAAGTTTGCCGACGACACTGCGATCGTGGGATGTATCAGATATGGGCAGGAGGAGGAGTACAGGAAATTGATTCAGGACTTTGTCCGATGGAGCGACGCAAACCACCTGCACCTGAACACCACCAAGACCAGGGAGATGGTGGTGGACTTCAGGAGAACCAGAACTCACCCGGTTCCTGTAACCATCAAAGGAGAACGTGTGGAATTTGTTCAGACCTACAAATACCTGGGTGTGCAGCTGGACAACAAACTGGACTGGACTGCCAACACAGAAGCTCTATGTAGGAAAGGGCAAAGCCGACTTTACTTCCTCAGAAGGCTGGCCTCCTTCAAAATCTGCAAAAAGCTCCTGAAAATATTCTATAAAACAGTTGTGGCAAGCACCCTCTTCTATGCGACAGTTCGGAGCTGAAGTACGCACGGCTTGAGTAAAGCTTTGTGTTTACTTTGGCGGCAAATTAAAGCTTCGTGTTTATTTTGGGCTCATTTATCAAATCTAGTTAATCCATCGGGTTTGGGCGAGCTCGGGTTTATATATCCGCAACTCGAGTCAAGTCGGGCAGCATTTTTTAGGCTCGATCTTACCTCTACACTGTATAACCCTAGTAAACATCCTTTACACCATTTACTTTCCTTATACTGTAATTGGTGTTATAACACTGAAATGCGTCACTGCATGTATAGTTGTGATTGTATGATTTCTTGATTTATATCCTTTTATTATTTCAGTCATTCATTACTCCATCAATTATTTAGTTTTGATCCATAAACTTCATGATTATTCATCTATTTGACTTTTGATGTTTGTTATTCAGTCTCTACATTATTTGAAATTGTGTTATTAGCTAGGGTTAGAAGACGGCCTTGAGTTTTATCAGTTCTCGCCAGAACTGGTCTTAGCAAAAGGCTGGTGTGAAGTAAGAACTTTTCTACTATCTCTTAAGATTCATTTTTGTCATAGCTTGCCTTCCTAGTGTAAAAGTGACAGTCAACCAATTTGACCGCTTACCTGTTAAAACGAAGCTTTTTTGAGTACTTCGTTTGTGCCTGTAATATTCTGAATAAAAACCTAAACGGAGTAGCTCAATTCCAGCTTTTATTTCACTGGATTTTTTCCCACATTGAGTATAAGCATGGGGGGTGGTATGTTAACTATGTTGGGCACATACGCATTAACTCGCCGAACAAGCACGATTGAGCCCGCCATTCCTCGCGGAGACAAATCGCGCTTTTGATTTCTTTGCGCATCCGCCCAGCTGATCCCCCGCATCTCTGGCGGCCTCGTGGCGCACTGGTCTTTGTTGGGATGAAGCAGCTGCAGGCAGGGGCGGGATCACAGACTCCGGATAGGGTTACAAACATTTCCTTTGATCGATTAATTTACAGTATTCCAAAAATGTGAATCGTTAGGATTTTTCTTGTGCTCACCAGAAGCCTGAAAATAATCTTAGATTCAAACAAATCGGTGTGTGAGTGTGTATGTGAATGGGTGTTGTGTGAAGTCTATTTAGAGGTCCTCGTGCCTGGTTAAAGCATTATTAAAATTAAATTTGTTTCCCATTTTAACTTATGTAAGATTCAGGTGTAAAAACTAACCTTTGAATCAAAAAACAATCGATTGTCAGATTAGACACCACCTTTTTTATGATTAATTAATTGTTTTGATACCTTTTGAAATGGAAAATCTCCAAAATTATGGGAATTTTTGCCTCTCAACTGGAAATATTTTCTTATTTTTACTGTCGTCAATGATGGAAGACTGATTATTTTTCCGTAAAATTTCCTATAAATCATATTTGTTTTGATAATTTTGATTAATTTACAAACTAATTAAGGCAAATTATTACTTTGCAAAAAAATAATTGGCGGATCATTTTACTCCTTTTATGAATATTTCTCTAAGTTTACAAAAAACATTCTAATTATCTTAAAATACGAAAAATGATATGTAAAAGGGCAAAATGACCTGCCACTTGACATTTTGGTCTAATACATATCTTTTTGACATAACATGAGGCTAGAGGGAACCTATTTTCTGGCCATCTTGCTGCTACAAGCACCTTAAAAACAAAAAAACCTTCTGAAGAAATGATGCTGTTTGGTCACTTTGAGTCTTTATGGATTTTGGATCTTCCTTGAGCTCTCTTGCACTCTTTTTTTGGTTGCACTACACAATATAGATATCTAGTGGTCAATTATTACTCAGTGTTTTGTTAAGTATTTATTGTAATTCATTGATTCAGTGTTTTTGTATTGAATTATTAATTTATGTATTTACTAGAATAAAAACAACATTCTGATTTTCCACATAATTACCCAATTTTCTCCTTTTTGAACAAACCGCGAAAAAATGTGCATGGGAAGCAAAGCCTGAGCTGTAAATGCTAATCACGCTTCCGCTGTTATTTTGAGACTGCGGGATGCAAAATCTCAGAGGACAAACGAGGCAGAAGCGGGCGAAGTGAAACGAGCCGACGCGTTTCAGGTCTCAGGTGGGCCCACAAAAAAAAGGGCCATGCATAGAAATAAGCAAGGAGATTTGTGGTGCTGTGTGTTCTATCTACTCGTGCATCTGTTTGTTTGATGCCGGGCTCGTATTGTTGGGAGCATTTGAAGGCTTTGGCTGTCCCTCGTCGCTTTCAGCTGCAGGCAGGCGGACTGTAAGACGCGGTTTTAGCCGGCTCCCTTTTCACAAACAGATCTTTCCGCATCCAGATGGGACTCTAATAACGTCCAGGCAGCTGGGGCCCTTTAGTTTTGATGTGATAATAATTGCTCGGCTTTCCGTGGGTCCGTTTGCCAAAATGAAAACATGATCGGTGATTATTTTGATGGTTGTTTATTTGTTAGAGCAGGGGTGTCAAACTCATTTGAACTCAGGGGCCACATGGTAGAAAAAGCACTGTCGTGGTGCTCGGACTAGTAGATTAGAAAGGGAGAAGAGAGAGAGAAGAAAGAGATGGAGAGAGATAAAACAAAAGAGAGAAAGCAAAAGAGAAAAAATAGAGAGGCAGAAAGAGAGATAAATCAAGTGAGAGTAAGAGAGAAAAAGAGAGACATTAAAAAGAAAGAAAGACAGAAATGAAGAAACAAAAAGAGAAAAAGAAAGAGAGAAAGAGAATAAAAAAGACAAACAAGGATGTAAAAAAAGAGATGAAGAAACCTACAGATGTTTTTGTTGCGCTTCTATCAGCATTGTCTTGCGGGGCGGATTAAATCTATTGGCAGGCCTGATCCAACCCCTGATTTCGCCTCCCTTTCCTCACATGGTTAGTCTGCGCCTTGGCATAAGTGTATTAATTTTATAATTGTATTTGTGTTTTTATGATTGATTTTGTTTGTGTAATAATATATCCTTTATATTTATTTGTGGTGTTGGTTTTCCTGTTTTGGGGGGTGGGGAAAAACAAGGGGATTTTAAGTTTGTTATTGTACACTAAATGTTTTGTAAGCACTAAGAGTGGCAATTTGTAGGATGAAAAGTGCTTTACAAATGGAATTTGATTTTTAAAAAGTCATCTATTTCGCATTTTGAGTTTTAGGCTCCTGACTGTCCGCTCCCCCCCTCTCCCTGCTGTGTGACACCACCCTCCTCCATCCATCCATTAGTCTGGCATGTCGTGGTGTTTAACTGGGATTTGTGTGGCAAGCGTGCGTCTGCGAAGCAGAAGGATTTGGCTAAACATGTTCAGTCCCCAGCAGGGGTGATAGCGCAAGCTATGAGCCCCCACCTAGGAGGAAAATAGATCGGTACTTAGCTGGACCATTTTCCAGTGTGCTGGTTTGAACCGGGATGCCGATTTTTATTACGGGAATAACGAGAGTGTATGGAACAGAACAAAATTGAATCGTATTTGACTCCTCTATATAAGTTTTTATTCAGTCGAGGGCTGCACGATGAACCCCTTACCATTCCCGTAAAATGGCCTGAAATCCCAATCCAACCATTTGGATAACATGGCTGGTTTTGGCCTCTTTTGAAAGGTACTCACTGCAAGCGCTACTAACATTGAGTAATCTGAGTTGGAACACACAGAAATAAAAGGCTTTTATTCTCACTTTATTTTTATTTTATTTTTTTTGCAATCAGATGCCTGGAGATGAGTGTAGCATTGGCATCTTAGCTGGAAAACAGGTGCGAAAATAGCTTGAAGCCTTACCTGGAACCTTGTCAAATTTGATCACAATCTGAAAAAAAAAAACTTGTATTTCACACATTTATGTAAGGGTTGTCACGAGGATTACCAGAACAGAGCAGGAGACCCCAGAGCGTTCGTACAATTCTTTATTTGGGGAAGCGTAAGGGTTAGCGGGAGACGTGATCAATCGTAGCGTGGGACGAAGGCAGGTCGAGATTACCAGGACTGAAGAGAAGATCGTAGCGTGGACGGAAGCAGGTCGGATCGAAGGCAGACGGGCAGAATCAAGTAAACAACAAGGCAGGTAATCGGGAGTGTCTTACGAATACAGGAGTAATCCTCAGACACCCATGTCTCGGTGTAGAATGCTTAAATAGCGAACATAACCCAATCAAAAGGCGCACTCCAGCGCGCCAGATGATTACCCCAGGTGGCTCCACTTAGGTAATCATGACAAGGGTAGGTTTAGGCGTTTCCAAAAGTGGCCATTTTGAGACGATCAGTTTACAACACTAAAACTTTTGCACCTGTGTATTTTACTTTGGCCAATCTTTTTAGACATTTTGAAAGAGTTGTAAATATTTTACTTCTCTTTCCAGAAGTTAATCTATGATTGACGCTTGTGCATAATAATGGTGCATAAAAATGAATCACAAGTAGTGTTGCGCACATTTATTTTGGGGTCAAATTTGAATACACAGTGAATATCTGCGTATCATTCCATTCAGAATTTCATTGGCTTATCAAATTTGTCAATCATCATTTAAATAAGTTACTACTGGCTTAATATATTCGGAGCTAAAGAATACGGTCTTGGTTTTATCAACACGGGCCCAAATAGGCTAATGCGATCTGTGGACCGTAAAAAAGCCTGCTATTAGCCGAGAGTAAAAGACTCAGACCAGATTTCCTCTTTAAATGGTACTAGAAAATTTGTAAATTTGGCCTTAAATGTGCTTAAAAAGTGCTTACATTTGGCCCCGAAAAAGGTCTATGAACCCTGTCAGTTGAAATCCAAATCCACTTTCTTTACTTGAAGGTTATCGGCCTAGAAATTCTACTCTGCTGGGTCAATTTCTTTAGAAGCCAACAGTGTAAATAAAAAGTTCAGAGGCTAGCGGCCATAATGGAAATAATTTTACGAGTCTGTCTATTTGTGGTGAAACAAATGGATAACAACAAGGAACGCCCAATGATACAGAAATATTTTTGGTTGGATTTTTTTATACCTGTCGACATTATCGTGTGTTTTGTAGTAAATAATTTACACAGTTGGATTTAGTGGACGGTCCTGGATGTAACAACATCATGTTTGCGGGGAATCTTATAATCAGCTGACTACCAGGTGACTTTTTTGGGGTATTTTGTTTCAGACTGATCTTGATGTTTCTGTGATGAGAACATTTTTAAATGGTCAGCAAATTTTGAATTAGATAATTGTTTATCAAAAGTCCGACGGCCCACCGGCGTTAAGGGGTTAACGGAAATCTAATCGCTACTGCGATTTGACGTAGTATGATCGTATTATAAGGATTTATAGTTCCAGTTTGTTATTTGAGTGATGGAATGTTTGGCCAACAATAATTGTAGTTTAGGTTTTAACAGTGCCGGCTAATCAGAGTCAAATTTTTGGCAAAGGCAAAGTTTGCAAGCAGTGTGTGCGGAACTTTGATAGGCTGGTGTAACCTGTCAGTTAAAAAGCTCTTGCACAAATGGCCACCAAAACAAATGCGACTGCCTCCATAGCTTTAGCGGCTTGTTACAATGAAATTAAATTCAGCAGTTAAATCAGACTCTGAGGAAAGTCAGAAGAGCGCAAAGAAAGAGTGCTCTGTGGATTGTTATCGAGTCCAGGGATCGACTGAGACAGCGTCAGGAGAGAAAGCAATAGTGAGGATAACAATTCTTAAGCCACCACTGCCGAGCGTGGCTAGTCACCAACACCAGATCCATTACCCTGAAACAGATGACTTGGAGCTACGACTCATTGGAAACTGCTACATTCTGGACTTTTGTATTTTAATTATTGCGGAGACCTTGCAAAGGTCGCGGCTACCAGATGCTGGTGTGCAGCTAGCCAGCCGCTCTTAGTGGCTTTCTTGCACTGAAAGAAGATGCCCTATAATTTCGTTGTAATTTTGTATAATGGCAATAATGACCATTTAATCCAGTGTTTTTCAACCTTTTTTGAGCCAGGGCATGTTTTTTTACATAGGAAAAATTTCGCGGCACACCACTAACCAAAAATGTTATAAAATGACACAGTATGTTTAATTACAATATAATTTATTATACCCCCAGTTTTTACAGCACAGACACTTGACAATGACATAATATTTGCAGAAAATCATTCATGAATGTTTTATAAAATTTTGAATTTTAAAAAGTGACATTGGATAATTTCTCACGGCACACCTGACGACCTCTCAAGGCACACCACTGTGCTGCGGCACAGTGGTTGAAAATCACTGCAATTCTGTTTTTCTTTGTAGATCTATAGTTTTTATTTTGTTACGGTCGTATACTCTCAGACGGTAATGACATCATCTCGAGGTAAGTTTGCATGTCACTATGTTTAAGTTCTCCTATAAAACAAAATTAGAAAGAAAATGCACTTTACTTTTAAAATCAAAAATCGCATCAAAAATGCGATACAGATCTAAGAAAATCGCAGTTAAGTTTTTTTTTCCAAAATTGTGGAGCCCTAGTCTCCCTATCAGGGGTGTTTATCATGATGCCTCCTCGGGACAGTTTAGGTGCCCGCCAACCTGTTCTAAAAAATAGCTCACCAGTTCTAGGTCATTTTGATTTTCTAGTAAAAAAAAAAATACCGTTTTTTTTAATGCATGTTTTGTCATACCTTTGGCTAAAAATAGAAAGTTGCCTCTTGCAACTCATTCTGGCAGAGCAGGTCACAAATCATCTTTTGTGGAAAGATTTGCAACCTTACTTCCTATTCTCGTTAGTCCCAGGACACGAGCACAGAACTGAAAGATCCCGATCGTAACCCCGTGACAGAACAGGTCGACACGCATGAAGACAGATCCTGAAGTTGCCGACATGTTTTACTATTGTCAGATATGCTGCTTGAGACAAAAGTGCTGAAGCGTAAAAGAACAGTAGTTCTTTATTCCTGGAACTTTGCTATTTTTAGTCTGTGTATTTAATAGTAAGAATTAAAGGATCAGCAGTCCTGCACCTCAACCACCCACTTCGTGCTGTGCTTGTATTGTGTTTGCGTCACCTCACCATTTGTTTATCGTACACCTACTTGCGCTTCCTACTCTGAGCTACATTGTCTAAGCATGCACGTTTCCTAACCTAAACACGAACAACCTTAAAAAATAGATAGCTTTTCGGGTTCAAATTACACAAATTAGAGTAAATTACAATGTCAGTAGTGTCCACGTCTCAGCAATGGAAAGGAGCTAAAATATCGAATAACGAGAGCTGTGAGCTAAATGCTACAGAGCAGCACAGCCTGCAGTTTGCTGAGTTTAGCACTTTGCTGCTCAAGCGGAGGAAGGAATTGTGGCTAGGTTCCACGAAGATTTTTCTCTTTCTGCCTGGATACAAGCTGTGCTTATGCTCTGATCTCCGTAGTTGTCAACAAGTCAAATCTTGTTGCCTTGCATTTAGGGTGAATTGCTTCTAAATGCTTGAAATTATTGAATTTTTCTTGGCAAGACACGCATTAAACAACGAAAGAAAAAAATAATAATATAGTTGGCAGCTGCGATTGCATGGCGTTGCCATGTGAACGGTCACCGCCCCCTATAGGTGCAATAGGATAGGTGCAACACCTCTCTCCACAATAGGAGAGGCAGCACTTTCTTGTTAGCTTAACTATGATTTGTTTTTTTGCCGACCGTTTGTTACACGCTTCACCTAAACAGGGCACTATGAAATGGGTATTAGTGTAAGGATCATGTATTATTGTGGACATTCATTAAGGGCTATGTAAATAATTGAGGTAGCGTTTCCCAGTGGTAAATTGTAATGACAACTTCCTGCAACTGAAAATTTAATCCACATATTACCCTCATTTTTACCTGACACCTATATGGGGAGAGATTTGTCTCAAAAATATTTACACATGTATTGTTAAGTTCCACAAATATTTTCGCTAAAAACCATTTGATAAATGCACACGCAAGATAAAAAAAATATACAAATGTACATTGCAGCTGTATTAGTGGATCTGCAGTATACATGACTCAGACCGGATTTCCTCCTTAAATTGTATTAGAAAATTTGGAAATTTGGCCTTGAAAGTGCTTAAAAAGTGCTTAAATTTGGCCATGAAAAAGGTGTATGAACCACGTCAATTGATGAAGATTAAACCCAAATCACCTTTGCTTTACTTGAATGTTATTGGCCTAGAAATTCTACTCTGCTGGGTCAATTTCTTTAGAAATAATACAAGGGTTAATGATGCTTGTCTGTTTTCCCTGCCTGTTTGCTTCCAACAATCGTTCGCCTAATCTGGAATGCCTTGCGGCTGTTTGAACATAAAGACGGTCCAATGTACACCACATCAGCATTACACACTGAAAAGGTCAAGACTGCTGTTGTGCTTTAGCTTAGATATGTTTTATTTACCAGGCTCCTCTTTTTCATTCCATTTTGATTGGTTTGCCATGTCGTTGAGGAATTATAAGATTCAACGCTGATGATGATGAAAGAAGAAATAGTGAAGAGAAATTGGCACCGTCCTTTTTCTTTTTCATGCGAGAGCCATCTGGGCACTGACGCGATCCAACCAAATGCGACTGTCGCTTGTCTTCGTATGCCTGACACATCAGTTTGCTAGCAGACATAAGTCGAGCCAAATGCTGGAAGACAGTATCATTTTTATTTAAGCTCTTGTTGTTTCAACCTCAGAACTTATTGGTCTTTTGATATCTTCCTTATATACAAACAAAAAAAACACTGTTGCCAGGTTCTGCTCTTTGAAAATCCTTAAAAGATTTTTAGTCAGCTTTTTAAAAAATCCAGGAAATTCTTGCATGTTAATTCTGTTGTGTTTTACTCTCTAAGAAACCCGGGGGAAATATGAGATGTCTGCTTTCCCTCCCTTAACGGTATAAATTACCTACAGTGCTCCTGGTACTAAAACAGGGACATGCACTCCTGGTCTTAATTGAGATGAACACCAAATGTTTCATCATATCTCATTGTGAGCATGTGAGATCGAGAATTGCAAACCAAACTTCCTTTCAGCTTCGTCACAACTTGAAAAAAACACTCCAACAAAAAGCACAAAGACACTAATCCATTTTATACCTAATACTACTATAATATAATAATACTCTAATATATACTAATATAATATAATAAATATAATAATACTCAGGTCACAGGTGAGCAAGAACCTTCCTTTGATGCGTACAACCTTGACTGGTCGCCGGCAGGGCACATAAGCAAACAGGGCTTTCCAAACACGAAAAAGCATTCACAGCCAAGACAAAAACAATCTGGAGTAAAATGCCCTCCTCCAAATTGTAGAACTCTTAGGTAAATTAGATAAACATCCATTGTGCTGCAAAGTGCAAAATGCCTGAGTATTGTGGCAAAAGAAATACCCAATTTTTAATTTTTTACTTGCCCAAGACACACCATAGGAAGTGGTGCGCCGATGACCCAAGTGGTTAAGGGATTCGTGAACAGTGATATACATCAACTATTCTCGAATGTAATAGTGTTGGGGTCATGTTCAATTCTGCAAACCTACCAAGTTTGTAGCGCCAAACAAGAACCCCATGCAGAAAACTAGCTGATTAAAATGAAATTCAGAAGTGCTTCATCGTCGAAAGTCAAAGATTCAAATGTCTACAAATAGAAATAATTCGCAAATGCTGCTCTCTCACTTTTAAGTGCTCTTCTCGCTTTGTTGGCCCTCAAGCTGCCTCCTACTCCCCCCTCAAACCTCATCACCGAGAGAGATTACTTTTTTGGGGCATATTTGGCATGTCGTACAAAATAAGGCTTTTATGTAAAGTGTAAAGCTTACACCACAGTCCAAATTTCTCCCTGAAAACAGAAGCTGGTTATATAATTTCCACAGTTTTGTGGCCTTAGACGTTTTGAAAAAGTGGGCAGATAAATTGCTTCATGAGAGGATTGAATTAGCTATGGACCAGTTATTAGCAAATGTTCCAAACAGGTCTCATCACTGGAAATACAAATCTTGGCCCCTGCATTTCCAGGTACTAGGGCTTCCTCCCATATTTAACAGGTTACTGAATACAAAATAAAAGTGTGACATTGTCCAAATAGTAGTTTTATGTTTGTGATTTATTGCATTTTGTTTGGACAAAAGACGTTTTGGTTGCTCACCAGCTGACCAGGGCCTAAAAGGTGGAAAAGACTATAGGGACAAAATGATAGATGCTTATTTGATTGCACCAGCACCTTAACAGTTATAACCAAATTCAGATCTTGGTTGGTCCATAATGAAATATGGTGTGGGTTTCAGGAGTCTATATTAGGACTGCAGGTATCGACAAAACATTTGATACCAAAAAAACTGCTGACAGAGGATAGAAAGCAGACATATATTAGAACAGCAGGTCACCTTCAGTCAATACTCTTTAACAGAAGCTAAAACCCCGATTGTTTCGCTGCAACTGTGACTGCTGCAGCTCAAAAGGAATATTCTGGTAGCCTGAATGTGGTTTTAAATTATAAAAAAGGGTGAAGCAGCGGTGTCTGTCACTTAGCATGAGAAGTTATAAATACCCGTGATGGGCCTGGGGTGGCACCTGAAACTGAGTGGGGTTCAAACAAAAGATGTTCATTGTGTAGTTTGAATAAATTAGTGGATATTGTACTATCTGCATGTACGTGTTACATCCATCTGCTTAATCATAAACCACCGAGCAACGGACTTTTAAATTAGACAAATCGGAATAGTGACTTTCTCCGTTAGACTATAATGTTGTAGTTACTCTATGTATTCACCTGGCAGCTCGCGACTCCTTTTTATATTCTAATTTCATATGAGTTGGGCAGATTTAACGCTGCACACTGACTCACTAATGAGTTTTTCAAAGTGTCACTGGTGTGTCAGACAAGCAGGGCAACAAAGTGACGCTGGCACTTAAGTCTATTTCTGTTGAACACCTACATATATGTAGTTTGAGAGTGCTTACAGGATAATTGGAATCTTGACAATGACAGAGTCACTTGGGTTATGAATGAATTTGCCTTTTAAAACCTGTAGCTCGAAGATTTATAGCTCAGATGTTTGTTCTAGGGTAAAAGGTTAGCGAACAACAAGTTATCATAAGACTGTCAAAGACGGTCTTTAAGCATTAGCCTCCAAAGGGGTTTGTATCAAGAATGATTGTTCCTCCCAATGTGCTTATCAAACGGACGGGAACAAAAATGGTAAATGTAAACCTGTCTGAATATTTTATCAGTGATGATATGCGGTAAACGAAAAACACTATGTTGGCCCGACCAACAAAGTTGTTTTTTTTATGCAAAACAGACCAACGAGGTAACAGTAGATGATGAATATTTGTAGTTAGACCATAACAAGCTTACAGTTAGTCCAACCACTTTTTTGATTACCAAGACCATCACATTTTCATCTTCTATTTTCTCTTGCATGTTCCACTTTATATTTTAGACTCATTTATCCACAGTCGATTGTTGTTGTAAACAGACGAAGCATCTGTTTATCTGGCTTCATGGGTGCCTCGTCATTGCTGCTCCCACTTTTTTTGTTTCCAGTTAGACCAAGTCAACAGAATGTTTTATTCATGGTGCTCGGGGCTCTTAAGTTGATTTGTGTTCAAGGGCACAACGCCGTCTCGTCAGCCTTTTTATGTGGCTTTATCCCCGTCCTCGCCTGATCTGTAATGGTTCCCAATCTCACCGCAGGGATTCGTCAGAGCCGGTATGTTAACAAACTGTATTGATTGAAAGAGATGGGAGAGTTGACTTTGCTGCTGTAGAGTTGTTTCATCAATAGTAAGCAAACACTGCATTTGTTGTATTTTGGGTAGAAAAAGACAGTTTAAACACAAGTTATGAATTATTAAAAGAGGCTGTCAAAGCTCATTTATCTGTTTTAAGTTGACGGAGCAATTGTCTGGCTTTGGGCTGATCTCTAGAAGTAGTATAATGCATTAAGTCACGTATCAGGTTTCCACCTGATACTCCCTTGGTCTGATCTTGCCTTGTCAAAACCATTGTCACATCATGCTGATCATTACTAAATGTTGTAGAACAATATGAAACCAGATTTATCTTCTGTTCCCATTTTAAGGAAAACGCAATGACCAATGTAGTACATCGGACACTACTCTTCTCAGTTCGGTTTTGAAACTATTTCCAAGGTCTGTTATGTTGTAGCTTTTTTTGTAACAAATTTGTGTCATGTTTTCTGGAATTTACATTGCTGAAAGGATCACTGAAGCAAATTCTGTTGTCTGCTTTGTACGGATTGTATTTGCCCTTTTCCGAACATGGTTTAATATTGTGCAATTTGATCAGTGTCCAATTTTGCCTTTATGTAACAGTTGTGGTCTAATCACTGAAGACACCCCCAATTAAAATTGCTCAATTGTTGACTGATTCCTCGGCTTGTTTCCAGACCTCAAAAGCGATCTTCCAAATCTTTAATTTCCATGCTCACTGTGCAAAACCTACCATGTGCTCATCTCGAGATGTAGGCCGGGAGTTGCCCTGAGGGAAGAGGGGGTTCTGTATGCTGCGACCAATCATACACATGTGCAATCCAGCAAAAGATATCTAGGAAGCTCTGTTGCCTAATCTGTTGTCTCTTTTGTTTATTTCCAAACATCAACATCACCCACATACCAACATTCCAACTCTGAGTATTTGTATTTTGGGTTCGTGTTGCCTGACCAATGAATAATCCAAAGCATTACATATTGTTCAAAATCATAAGTGTGCAGTGCTTTTAGGTATAAAAAAAGGGCACTCAATTGTTGCAGCTAAAGAGGTTTTACACCGGTAACTTCTCATATAATTTTCTATTATGTGGAACACAGTTAATAGGTTCTGAGAACATGCTGTGCCAGATGCTTTTGATCACATTAAACCTCCGCCAGTTCTCTAACAAGCTTCATACAGCAGAACAAGTTTACTTAACTTGATACATTCATATCCTATTGACAACAATATCTTTAATAAAGTTGTAATTTTGTTTGCAAAAAAAAACCTTCCTGACCATGTTAATTGCCTACAACTAAATGTCGTAGCTCAGTCTGTGTTTGACTTGTAAAGACTTCTAAAGGTCACATGACTCTTTAATCTGCTGCCATATTGGACTGCAAGCACTGAGATTGATAACAGTGTCTTTAAGGATATATGTATTAATAGTGGTAAGGTTTTGTGCTTGTCATGGATGTGGTAATCTGGGGAATCCGAACAAGAAATCTATTATTTGCCCCCTGTTTGAGGTATTTATTGGAATGAACTTCGTTTAGGATTTACGGCAGAGGTGGGTACTCCAGTCCTTAAGGACTTTATGTCGTGCATGGTTTTGGGGGTTTCTCTGCTCCAGTACAGGTGATTCCAATCACCAGGGCTGTTAACAAGCTTCTGGCTGCTCGCTAACATTCAGATAACTATTATCACTTGAGATGAAGAAGAGGAACTTTAAAAAACATTTAGGAAATACGGCCCTCGAGGACCATAGGAGTGCCCACCTCTGGTGTACGGGCTTGGTCATTATATCAAGTAGTTTAGGATTTCCAAGTTTGAAATTGCAGGTGTTTGTTGTTTAATAGTTAGATACAGTAATTGTTTTAACCTTAAGGCTGGAAGTATCTTAAACAGGTATGTCTGATTTCTGATTAGCAAACCATAATATAAGTATAGTTTTACTTGAGATTGTTATTATAAGAATGTTTGCTGACTTTAACGTTTCCAAAATACAAATGTTATTTTAGCTCAACTTAACCATTCGTTTTTTTTTTGTGGGCTTTACCCTATCCCAATCCAGAGTATATAATAGGCCTCTTGTTGTTCTCTTGTCTTGAGTTATATTAACTTGTCTGATGGGAGCCTCTTCGGGCTCTTCCAAGCGACGAAAAACGTGGGTGTTTTGTTGTAGAGCCGATTAGGTGTTGAAGACATCGATGGCCGCAAGCAGTTGGCCTCTCTCCTGCTAAATGCCAACAATCCCGACTGAAAAATAAACAGGATCTGGCCCCTGCAGGGAAGTCACTGTCGGGCTACCCCATGCAAACTCTTGGCGTGGAACTTTGTTAGCGTCATTGGCTAATAATGTAAAATGACTACTTCATGCTTACTTTGCCATTCCGCAGTTTTTTTATACGTGTGGAAAATAAAGGACAACATTTTGAAAGGTCATGCACAGCACAAATAACTTAAACATCTTTCTTGGTAGAGAGTGATTGATTGACCTTCGACAACTACATACGATCACATATCTATCTGTGTTATGTCCTGGATTCTAGGTGGGCATTTGTTGATAACCTTTTTTTCGTATCCCGGCACTGAATATTTACAAGCAATATCTGAAGATACAGTGACTGCTCGCTACTTCACGCTTTGGTGAACGCTGGTTCACTTTTTCGAAAAGCTACCACCTCTCCATCCCAGAAATAATATCCCAGCTGGACCAACATTTGTCAGGCGGTGAGCCAGCCTTCCCGGATAATATACCAACACACTTTAGGCTTATCTTGTTCACCTATTCTTCCGTCTCATTTAGTGTACTTACTCTGACTTTCCTCACCATCAGTGCAGGTAAATGTTTCCTTTAAAATGCGAGGAGTTCACCTGAAATCCCAACTGAGACAGGGCCTGATGTTTGTTTACTGGAGCAGAAGAACCTGGTTAGATATTTTTGTAACAATGATCTGATAGGTGCTTCGAAAGCAGCTGGCACTCAGTCTGCCTACTTCGGCGTGTTGGTAGCTCCGAGGTGCGAATGGTCGATGCTGTTAATGAGGCACAGCATAACGCCAAACATGACGAATCAGGAATTTTTCGACTGGACATGTAAAAACTCTGAAATCGAGAAAAAGTCTAAAATGACAGTTGATGTTTGACAGTACGACAAGGTGGTTGGATTTGATTTTTGATTGATAGTCCTGTCCTTGTAATATTGAATAAATCAAGGTGTGTCTCAAATGCTTGTTGCTCCAAATGGGTTTTTTAGTAGTGGTCCTTAATTATTTTTTTAGGGTGAAACTTATTCCCTTTATAAGGCTACCAGAGTTGTTCCATGATCACTGAAGAGCACAATGATGCTTCTTGGCAGTGCCATTACAAATGGCAAGCATAATCTTACAAACTGAATGAAACGGCAGTGTTCTCGTTTGCCCACGTCCCTGCGTCCTAGACGCATCATTTTTGCTGGAGACGCATAGTCTCAAATCAACGTGCGTCCCCGGGACGCAACTTTTTTGACACAAAAGTGTCACTATTACCCGATTACATTTTTTTTTTAAACAAAGATTTACCGCACTCCAATTTTTTCGTCAGGCAGATCCAGCAGATGTTGTTTTGGTCTCGCGGTTCGAGTTTTCGTCTGCACACCGACCAATCTTGAGTTGTGTAGTGAAAGGTCCGTCTCTTTTTAGAGAACCGGCTTTTCAGCTCAACTCATTAAAGAGAGCCAGCTCTCAAACGGCTCACTTGCTTTGATGCATTATATTACGAACTATGATGTTGTATAAAGAAGTTAAGAAAAGAAGGAAGCATAAAAGGAGAAAATGAAAAAAAAGACAGGTTTGTGGTTATCCCTTTAATCTGTATATTACCAACAATAATTTGATGCAGAAAATGAATTAATAATTTGATGATTAAAACTGAATGAATATATAGATTTGTATTATATATTTGTCACCGATTTACAATTTCAACCTCGATAACACAAAATTTTGGGGACCCATAGATCTCTGTAAGGACCCATAGATTTTTGAGAATGCGAGTCCCCATTACTTTTCAGAGGTAAAATGAACACTGAAACGGTTTGGTTCCATTTGCTGTGAATTGCGATTTAATCTTTTTCTTAATGTGTATTCCTGTCCAAACACCAACACATGAAGTTTTTACCTCCTTTGCACTAGAACTTTGACAGAATGACGGTTTCGTTTTCAGTGTTTGCTGACTTTGGGCTGTTTTCTATTGTGGAATTTTTTAAACCACAATCAAGTCCATCCAGATCTGTATTCCCAACTGTAATGTAGTAAAGTAACAATTCTTCCTTTCTCGTTTTTACATGTCTGCTCCCTGCGATCCACTCCTACCAGGTGAGAAACTATATATTTTTTACTTCTAACGTAACACATAAACAAGCAGAGATGTGATGTGATTTTTTTTGTCTATTGATTTCTCACATAAAGCTTTAGAAACCTTTCCATTATTTATTTCAATCAACATCAGAAGTCCATTTTCTCCTTCAGGAAATTTTAAGTGTCAATGTGCTAGCAGTGACACTTAAAGGTCTGTGCTGGATACACTGGGAGTCGACTCCGCTAATGGCTTGTAAAGGGCGCTGCAAAGTGCAAGTCCACAATAAACTTGAGATTGCCGATGAAAAAATAAATAACTTGTCTGCAATCACAATGAAATGTGGTAATATTTTCGAATGAAATGTCACCGATATGAGAGGATAGCATTAATAGTGTACTTCGTCAATGGGAAACAAATAAGAGCCTCTCTTTAAAGCAGGGGTGTCAAACTCATTTGAACTCGGCCACATGGTAGAAAAAACATTCTCACAGGGGACAGACTAGTATATTAAAGATAAAGAGAGAGGGAGGAAAAAAGGAGAGGGAGAGGTAAAGAGACAGGGAGTAAGGAAAAGGGGGGGAAAGGGAACGAGGTAAAAGGAAGAGAACGAGAGAGAGAAAGAATGAAAGAGAGATAAATAAAGAAAAAGAGAGAGGAGAGAAAGAAAGAGAGATAAAGAAAAAAAAGAAAGACCAAGAGAAGGAGATGGCAATAAGCCTCTTGGTGAATATTTGACTCATTGCCTCTCACTATATTTAGTGAAAAGGGGAAACCAGGCTATTTTGTTTTGGTTTGTTGTTGACGCTAACTCTTTGGCATGTTAGCATGTAGTGTTAATGACTAACTTTGTGGTTAAGGCCACCTTTGCATAATTTCTGTTGGTGTAATATCTTCCAATTGTAAGTAATCTTACTTTTTACAAGGATTTCAGAATGCTCTGTGTCTGATGTTCAGTCTGTTTTCCTTCTTGACAATCCTTTAGTTGTGCCCAGTTCAGTCCTTCGAATGTCACTTCTACAGTTACATGTTTTTCATGACCAGGCTTGCGGGATAACAGAATACATATAACAGCTTTATGTAATTAGTATACAAAAAAATGTAATTGTAATCGGTTACAGTTACAGAAAAAAATATTTGATCAAACTACAGATACATTTAGTCAAAATTAGGATTACTTTACAGCATTACATTGTATTTGAAATAATATTTACATGTACATAATGTGCTTATAGATGAATTGTGTCTATTATCATTTTTATCACTAGAGAGACAGATTTGACACGACTTGCGCGAGTCATATATGTTGTGTAGATTGTACAAATTGCATGTTTATCACACTGTTATGCAGGTAAAGGCACTTTTATTTTTGTTTGTATTTTATTTCTCCTTCATTGTAGCACTCATTTTGTTGAATTGGATCAAGCCTGCAGTTTCGATAAACTGCGTAAATGTCTGCGTAGTGGGCACTGGGCAGCAGATATGCGCACTAGCGATGTGTTTAGGGAGATTTAGTAAATTTGATTGTCTTGTTTTTGAATTTTAATTTTTAAAAATCCATTAAATGATCACTGAATTGTTATGTTGAATGTTTTACTTAGCCTAGTAAATCTGAACATTGCCAAGAGGTTTGGCTTCCACTCTTCAAACAAGTAAAACTTTAAACATCGCAGTTTGATGCACATTAAGAAAGTGAGTGAACATTTGGTGTGTTTAAAACAATATTGGGTTCTTAATGTCTTCTTAACTTAAACTAAAACAGAGCATATCTTGACTGCCATGTGAAAGAGAAAGTTTAGAAACTATACTACATGGTTAAAATTTGACTACTTTTTTGTTGGACTTCAAGCAACTACCTGACCTTGATTTACTCCAATTTTATTTCTAAGGTTTCATTATTAATTTATCTTTAAAAAAATGTAGTATTTGTTTTTATAGTATGTTTATTTTGTCTTTTATTAGCATATTTGGTATTGGAGTAATCCAAAAGTAATTGAAATTAATCAAGTTACATTAATACAATATTATAGTATTGGTAAGATGTTACTGATTTCATTTTTCAACAGGTAACTAAAGTAACCCTCCCAACCCTGTTTATGATATGCGTTCAACCAAAAATTATTTGCGTTAGAATATTTTTGGCTGGTTTGCCAATCCTGCCAAAGCTTGATTTATTACAAACTAGGTATGTAGATGTCTTGAGTTGCTTTTGAAATTCAGGCAGCAGAAGCAGCTATTCAAGATGGGTTATAAACAGAAGTTAGTGGCGTAAGAACGCCGCTTCATATTGACTGGACGGATCAATAACCCGAGAGGAGGAGGGCAAAGCTTTCAATGGGGGCATTGACCAGGAAAGCAATGACTTTGCTGTTCTAATGTCAGAATGTTTCGCTTAACACCGCAGTTGGTCTGTTTTAGATGGAGGTTCTATGTCACATGCAATGTTTTGTGCATTATGGCAATAATTAAACATGCATTCAACTTATATGTTGTGGTTAATGGTTGACCCTTTTTAGCTTAGTAGTACTATATAGCTATCAAAAAACACTTAGTTTTCTTCCAGTATCATCAAACATTGTCAGTTCGCCAAAGTCTCCTTTAATCCTCAAGAAACAATGACAATCAAATGCAATTTTGTCCGTTATCGCGGAAATCACCAATGACAACAAAAAAACAGCATGGATGCAAAGTCCTCATTTGCGCCGCAATAGTAAAAGTAGTAAATATGTGTTCATATTCGCTATCTGACTCTGTGGTAGGGTTGGGCGATACTGGGAGCTTTGGTATTGATCCCATACAAGTAAATACATACTGATACCGGTACTTTTTGCTTGTAAATGTCATGATCATTGAATAATCAAATCCCTCACTCATTAGTTAATTTATAGTTATGATAAACACCGGCTAAAAAAATTAGCATTCAAATGGTTCATTTTTATTTAAAAAAAACTACATTACAAATGTTATAATATATAGGAGTCATACCTAAAGAGCAGCAATTTAACGAAAATACAAATATAACAATGTCCACATGACAACTATACCTTCCACCACACAATGTTTTGAGAATAAATTCAGAAAGTGCAAATACTGTAAACAATTCAGTGTAAAAACCTTTTACAGTATCAAAAATAAAATACTTCAAGAATAAAACCCTAGACAATCAGCAATGTAACAAATACCCTTTGACTCTATTGCTATTGTGACAACAAATTTACAGATTTTCATTCAGGAACAGTAACATGTTTACATTTTTTTTAAGCTCATTATTCTCTGTAGGGTGAACAGTTTTCATGTGTTTATGTAAATTTTCCACAGCAGCAGAATACTTTACCGCACATATGACACCTGGCATTTTACTTTTGTGTTATTGAAAAAAAAAAAGTCCACCCAGCTTCGCGCTTCTTGTTTGCCTCTATCGTGTTTGTCTTCTGGTAGTGGTGCATGTAAAAAATTGGCTCTCTTTTGTCTGGCAGGCAGGATGCAGCCAGTGGTAAAACCGAGGGCGCTGGGTCACAGAGAGAAGTGTTGACCATTTAGATATTTAGGCAGCACTTTGATGTAATTGGTAAATGAGTGAAGTATCTATCTCTAGACAATAGTATGGATAGCATGCATCCAATCCAAATCCATTCACCCCAACTACATAAGGTTTTCCAATGCGATTGTTAAAGTGTATGCCTAGTCCTTAGTGTTGGTGGCTTTGTATGCTCTCTCTATGCTCTCTCTCAATCAAACACACACGCTTGTTTGACAAACTAATGTTATGATAAGAGCTAATATATCCGTTTCCAGATGAACGAGCTTCCCTAAAACAAGTTAACTACCCTTTTTAAGCGACCTCTTTATTGCACTCGCTTTTTTTCACCACAGACTTTTTGACATGATCAACAGTCTTGACTCACAGGCATGTCATGGCTCAGGAGTTAGAGTAGCCGCTGTTTACTTCGCTCTAACATTGTTCTTCCTGCATCAGTGGCTCCGCCCCCGGTCGCTTATCCAATCAGAAGGTGGGTAGCATCAAGAGAGAGAGGCTCGGCTGTATCTGAGCCTAAATAATCAGCCTGTAAAATAAATAAAAATGCCAATACCCGTCAAATTCCCATATATCAATGCTGATAATCGGTCTGTTCGATAATTGGTCGACCTCTACCGTTCGGTAAAGGGATGGTGGATGAAATAGGCAGTGCCGCGCTTCTGTTAATTACTTTTCCTCACCTCCATTTGCGTCACTAGACAGCCACACAGCGGGATGAGAGTTTTTTTCTATATCCCGCTATCTCTCCAGGGACGAGACACGTCTTCCTGACTTATGAGCCATGCAGAAAATGTACCTAGTTCATTTCAAGCTCGAACGTTGCAATGCAAAAACGAAAAGAAAAAGGCTTAAAATGTGCAAGGTCAACTGTCATCACAAGAATGTTTATTTTATGAGAAAAAAAGAGCAGGAAAAATTCTAAAAAAAAAAAGCCAGAAGAAAAGAAACAAATAAGGGAAAAAGGTAATAGAGAACAGAGAGATTCTCCTTTTTTCAAATGGAATTTAAAAAAAGGAGAAAAAAACAGGGAAAAAGAAGAAAAAGTTTGTGTTGCATTCAAATAATTTCCAATAATATCAAGTCAATCTTGTTGCCAACATTGTAATTCCACAAAAAAAAAGATTAAATACAGTTCTGTATTGCGCAAAGGACTAAATAAGCCCCTAAGAATATTGGTATTATGCATCAAAAGATACCAGGGAAAAAAAGAAATGGAAACCTTGTAAAAGAATTGTTCTAAAAACAAATGACGTTTGTAGGCTGTACAACCTTTGCAATAGTACATTAGTCAATTCATGCAAAAGTAAAAAATAATTTTGCATTGCCGGAAACTCAGCAAAATGTAACTTGATGTCAAGTTTTGGATATGTTTGATATTGATTTAGTTGCCACACTTGGGATTGCTGTTGCTTCAAGCGTTGCTCACCGACTTTGTGTGAACGATCAGGCCCGTGAAAGATAAGAGGGAACATTGGATACAGACTGTCAATGGATTTTAGACACCACCATTATCCAGAATGTCTTTTTTTGGTGGTATTTTTTTTTTTTATTCCAAAAAATGAAAAATAAAGAATTTTCCGAATTGAAGAAGTAAGAAGTGCTGATTTTTAAAGTCAATTGTATCAACTGGGAGCAAAGTTTCTTTAAAGATGGGGTGAATAAATTGGGTTGTCCTCAAAAACTTAAAATTAAATATGTTCTCTACAAAGTATGCGTTAACAATGCCCCGTTGAGTTCAAAGAGCCTTTGTACTTTTTTTCCCACCGCACCTTTCTGGTTTTACATTACTTTTACCCTCATAGTCCCAACCAAGGAGCACATTACACTAGCGGAAAGGAGATGGTGGGATAGGGCTTAGTAGAATTATTTTACGTGCATGCCGGGGGTTTGCATTTATTCTAGGATAAAAATTGTAAAAATAAGACTGTTTCAAATACAGTCCTGATGCCAACCCAAATCCCCAAAAAGATGAAAAAAGAAAAGATAAATATAATTGCTGATTAATGGAAAAGGCTCTTGGCAAAGCACTTTTTCAAGTAGACCTACTTTTAGCGCCTTCCCTCACATAATTTGTTCCTTTGACCTACAGATAGAAAAAGGAGCAAAACTCCTGTAGTCTGTTTCAAATTCCATTCTGCATCACTTGTGTTATTATACACCAACATGCCTTCGGGCTACAATTGAGTAAACCAACACTTCCCAAAGATCTGGTCACAAAAGAGAGATACTTTTTTTCTTGCTTTGTTTTCTCATAAAATTGTGTATTAATGCTATTTTTAAGCATTTACTTACTTTGACAAATATATTTGACGCTACATAAAAAACTCCATTATTTTCTTTTGGTAAAAATCAAGGATAATTCTGATCCTTTTGTGAAATTAATTCCAGTGAAATTAACTGGTCAATGTTCCTGTTATTCAAGGCGCCTTTGGAAAATTAGAAAAGGTATACAAGTTCACAGTTAGCAGATCCCTTAACCACCTGTGTCGTTGTGGCAACTCTGTACAGCTTTCTCCACTGTTGACAGTTTTTGGCTTGTTTATGGGTCGTGGCAAAGTTGGCGCCTGTCTGTTCTTTGATATTGTTGGCCCAGTTTCAGTCTTCCTCTCCTCCTGCCCACTAGGACTGTGCCCTGGATAATTATCTTGGCCAGTCCTGATGATCTGGTGACGTGACCATACCACTGCAATTTTTGTCTGTCCATAGGGTTCAATGTGCCCTCCACTGGTGTAGAAGTTTCCTGTAGTATGGCATCTCCATGGCCTGGACTTTACTTTTGAGCTTTGCTGTAAGAGTCCATGTCTATCAAGAGTAGAAGAAAATAAAAGTGGCCAGCGCTTGCATGAGTATGATGACACTTATGTTCTTGTCCCTCCAGATGGGTTTAAGTCTGGCAAGTGCGGCTGTGGTTTGAGTTATCCTGGCCATGATTTCTAGTTCTGACCCCTCTTTTGATGTGACAGCTAAGTTATTTACATTTGGTGACATGTTCCAACTATTGGTAGGTAAAATAAGCATTTGCTTCTGACTACTCCTTTTCGAACATGTTATTTGACATTATTTTGTTGTTGACTTATTGTTTTTGTCCTGTTTTTATTTTAATGTTCGAAAAAAAAGTTTTCATTAATTCATTCATTGGTGGTTGATGATCATGTTTGTGGTCATACCTTAGGGGTTGTTGGTCATTATTTTTGTTTTGACTGTGCTGATTTCCATCTCATACTGGTTGATGCTTTGTCCAAGTGATAAACCATATCTCTTGTGTTCCTGTTCTTCTCCTGCCAGTCTGGAAATATCATCAGAAAAAGGTATTCAAGTATGCCATACTAAATATATGGTAGTATATGGTGTCCATGAAGAACTGATTTGACACCTATAGTAGAACTTTAAATAAATTAGGCTGACATTAAAGGTTATTTAATGATTCGCTTTAGGGTAAGATTCTTTCTCTCTATGCACTCTACAACGAGTCAGGTGTATCGACATTTCGTTCTGTGTACATTGTTACAAAGAATAACAATACAAAGGAAATTATTGTTATTATTATTAATTTACTGCTTATTTTGAATACTTTCTAAAGAGGACTTTTAGGTGTACTGTACCACTATGGTTAGCATGCATGTTTCTCAAGCTTGGCTGGCATCCCTCTGTCCCACTGGTCTGGCCCTTTTCTCAATTTAAGATGTTGGGCACTTTAGTCACATAGGGGCGGCAGTAGCTCAGGAGGTAGAGCGCTCGTCTTGGGATCAAGGGATCCCAGTTCGAATCCCGGCTTGTCCGTGTTACATGTCGAAGTGTCCTTGGGTAAGACACTGAACCCCCAATAAGCAGGTTAGCGCCTTACATGGCTACAAGGCCGCTATTGGGAAATGTGGAGCACATTGTAAAGCGCTTTGGGAAGTCATTGACTTGAAAAGCGCTATATAAATGCAGATCATTTCATTTCATTTCATAGGGCAAACATCAGGGATTCAGTGAAGTGCAGTGTTTAGCCAAAATGATCTTGAGGATCTTAGATTACAGCAGAAGTGGGCAAACTGGTCCTCCAAGGCCGCATATTCTGCATGTTTTCGGATGTAACTCTGCTCCAATACTGGTGACCTCAATCACCAGGATCGTAAACAAGCTCCTGCCAGTCTGCTAACAAGGTGAAAATTTGTATCCCCTGAGTTGGAAAAGACAAACCTCCAAAAACATGCCAGGCATGCAGCAAGTAGCCAGTAAAGGCAGAAGTCACTCCAGCTCTGTGGTCAAACCCAGATGAAACAGTTTTCGCACTGAATCATCCTTATAATGGATTATCACAATTTCCAGTTCCCACAAAGCCCTTCCCACCAGTACCAACTTGTCACTTGGACCGTTTTTGCACTGGTAGCTGGCACCGTGTATGCCCCAATATTCTCAACCTAGGTTAGAATTGGGGGGATGTGCGGCTGAAGCTGGAAAAATCAAAAGCTGTGAATATGCGGGGGTGAGAACAAAAAAAAGGCCCCGCTGGCCCGCTGCCTACGCCGACCCAGCCTATCAAACGGAATGGCAGCTCACAAAAGCGAGTCTGTGTGAGTTCTTGTTTTGTTGTTTAAGAGCAGCCTCCTGCGCGACACAGACGTCTCTGTCGGAGGCGACTGGACACCCGTTGCTGCTGAATGAAAACTTTCTGGCCCACACACAGGCCCGAGTCAAAAATACTCCACCTGTGATCAACAAGAAATATCGGTTCACAAAACAATGACGCATTGGCCACAATTCGGTTACTGAGCCTTGTACTCCATTGTGCCACCAACAATGTTGGGCGCATTGCTGAGAAAAAGTAATTAGTCACAGTTACTATTTAGTTCATTTAAAAAGTAATTGTTAACCTCCCCCCGATTTACTGACACCTAAAACTCGCGCATTACTCTGAAAGTAACTATGTAGATACAATTAACCGTATATACTCTCATTGAAGTTGAAACCATAAATCTGCTTTAAAATAGCCACTTCATAGAAAATATAAAAGAAAATATGTACACCCAGCTGTGGAAGCAGTGAATCATTCATATTTCATTGCTTGTGCAATTTTGAGAGCTTAGGCCAGGGGTCAGCAACTCAAAATGTTGAAAGAGCCGTATCGGAAGAAAAAAAAAACAACAACAAAAATGTGTCTGGAGATGCAAAATGTGTGTATCTATATTAGCTGTTATCTCTACGACTCAGTTAGATGCATCCTGCAGAGAATGATGTACCACGTAACTGTTGTAGAATACTGCTTCAAGTTTAGCTACATTACAATTAAATGAGTATTTTTCATTGCTTTAATAAAATTAAAGAAATCCAACTTTAGAGCTCAGTTTTATTTTGATGATTTGAAAAAAACAACCAAATGTAACCAGCATAATGTGCCGCTTATATGGGCAACAAAATAAAATGCAGCATGCATTCACAAAAATAAAAGAGCAGCCTTTTGAAAAGCTAAATGAAATTAATTGAATACAATTTAAGTTTGATTCCTGTGCAAATGTCTCAAGTCAGTGCATGGATAAAACACCGCAGCATCCTCTTCTCTCTCGTTTGATACCAGATCAACACACCCATCCTTGGGGCTGAGCAACAAATCACAAATATTATCCCGAACTGTTATTTAAAATTTATACCGACAAAAATCAGAAATCATTTAATAAAAACAGCTACTTTGTTACTAAGAGCCTATGTCATGATTGTATTCTTACCCTTTTAATGTGAAATTGGGGCTGTAGCAAGAGATTGAGCTATATTGTGATGCATCCTCTTCATAAGGGGCGGAGCTTGCGCTACGTTCGGCTCTAACACACAAAACACGGGGGAAAAAAACAAGCAGAGGAGTAATGTGGCGAAGTAATTGAAATGTAACATTTATTCGATACATTTTAACAGCATTAATAACGTTAAAAGTCTTTGTGTCATGTTTGTCCTTCAGAAACCATGTTAAAAGAAAATCAAATTTTCTCCCAGGGCAGCACGGCGGCTGAGTGGTTAGCATGTCCGCGGCACAGTTATGAGGTCATGAGATCGAACCTTCCTGTGTGGAGTTTGCATGTTCTCCCCATGCTTGCGTGGGTTGCCTCCGGGCACTCCGATTTCCTCCAACATTCTAAAAACATGCAGGTCAGATTAAATAGCAGGTCCAAATTGTCCCTTGATCTGAATGAGCGAGTGAGTTGTCTGTCTCTGTGTTCCCTGCGATTGGCTGGTAACCAGTTCAGGGTGTCCCCTGCCCACTGCCTGAAGATGGTTGGGATAGGCTCCAGTATCCCCGTGACCCTACTGGGGATAAGCGGTGCAGATAATGGATGGATTGATGGATATTTTCTCCCCTTTCTTTTTCAATTTGTAAACATTCTCGGAAAAGCGCCAGGGAGCCACTCGGCAGCGCTAAAGTGCAAGCGGCTCTTGAGCACAGATTGCCGATGCCTGGCTTAGCCGTAACACCCCCTATCCATATTGTCTTGGGGCTTCAAACCACTCGTATATCTCCTTCTCCACTTCTGGGCACTGTCCAAAAATGTCTTCATGGTGTGCTGAAATAATAATTTTACAAATGAGACAGAATTCAGCATACGTTTACCGTAAAGTAAAATCTGTACTCGTGCTTACGAGTGCCCCGTTGAGATCTGTTTTTTTATGTTCCAGTATAAGCCACGCCCCCTTCCATCACATTCCCTACGATACGCTACTGGTGACACACAAACAAATTATGTGCATATTAGCTTACCCCTGATCAGAATTATTTTTTGCTACAGTAGTAATTTCGTCTTGGATGCGAGTATATACTCTAGGGAGAATATTTCCATGATGAGAAATTCATCGCCGTCATACTTTGTGCTTTAGATGCTCCACCGTGATTGTATTCAGGTAAAATTTCTAGGTAAATATAAACATTCCCATTTTGCTTGAGCATTTCTGTCGGATTGATGTTACATCGTGAGCAACAGAGGAACAGTTAGCAATCAGAAGATGTTTTAATCTGCTTTTAACAACAGTTGAGTTACAAAATGTAATTAATAATGCTTTACAGTACTTGTTACCGCAAGAAGTAATTGCGTTACAGGAACACGTTCCTCTATAATGCGTTAGTCCCAATATTTACAATGACACATTGGCCACAATTTGGATACTGAGCCTTGCACTCCCTATTGTCACCAAATGGTTTGAACAAGCTCTAACTAGAAATATGACAAATAGTAAATGGACTGCATATCTATTGCTCTTTTAGCCAGTCACATACCGATAGCAGAGTCAGTCGTGCAAGGAGCCTACCTGCTTATTGGCGGCATTAGGGGTGCAGTGTCTTTCCCAAGGACACTTCCACATTTAACTGGGAGATTTAAGCTGGGAATTGAACCTGCAACCTTAGTCCTAAGAATGAGCGCTCTACCTCTCAAGCTATTGTTGCTCTTAAAATTCAAAGGCAGCCTTGGGCTATTGCCGAAGAACATCAGGTCCTAGTCAAACACTCCCGTCACCCCAGTCCAAACATTTTCAGCTCTTTTGCCCTTGTTTACACTCGCTCGCATGGCAACCGCCCAACAATTGTGCCGGACATCGAATTCTGGTCAGCGCTCTATTGGCACAGAAGGGAGAGGGAAGGATTCACAGGAAATCGGTGATGACAACACAAAGGGAGGCTGTGAGTAATCTGGCCTCATGCATCCACTGTCACGCCAGCTACGATTTAGTGGCATCACATGAAGACATTTCGGGGTTACTTGATATGGTCTAATGCAGGATCCGGTGACCCCAATGACTATGACGCAGACATTTAGACAATGATTTTCCTTTTTTTGTGGTGGTTCCTTGTTATACGTAACCAACAAGTACTAATTTATGTACGACCCATCCAGTAGCGGCTGTCTTCTGGACATTGAATTTTGGTCTTAATCTGGTCCTGTCTGTTAGTTCCAAAATCTCGGCTTACGGATACCCCAACCACCTGGGTCATTGGGGCGCCAGTGAAGAGGAAACTCTGGACTGCTTTTCCCACTGCTGACGGTTGCTGGCCTGTTTTTATTATTTTATTCTATTCTTTGATGTTTTCGGCCTAGTTCTTTTTCTGTCTTTCTCTCGTCCTGTCCCCTTGGACTGTGTCATTGAATGTAATCTTTGCCAGTCATGATGATTTTGTGACATGACCATACCACTGCAGTTTAGCTCTGCAAACAGTTGACAACAGTTCTTCGTAGGGACCTATGTACCCTCTAAAACATTATATAAGAATAAGTCTAAAATTGGGTTGTGTTTTATTCCATCCTTACTGTCCCATATTCAATCCAAAAATAGTCTTTATATTGTTTACATCTTTAAATGTGGTCAAACTCATTTACTAAAAACACATTTTTAAGATATTTTTGCTGGGTAGGAAATGAATTGTAGTTCCACATTTTGCCTCAGCATGTTGGGCAATGCTGAGTTCTTTTGGCCTGATTACAATGAGAAGTTGTTAATTTTTTAAGCCCCAGTGTGTAATATTCGACCACTAGATGGCACTGTATTGTCTAAAGCGAATGAAAGCCAGTGCCGCAAAACACTGCATAGCAGCAAAATGCTAGAAAAACATGGAGGCGACTTCTAGGTAGGGATTCCACTATGTAAAAGAAATATAAAATGTCTCAACCTTTAATTTTTCTTTATGAAATTAGCATTGCTAAACATATAAACATGGCTTGACTTGGTATAGGTACATTAGGTATTTGTGCCTAATATTTAAATAAATGTTTTTTTTAACTGAATGAAAGTTGTTTTTGTATCATTAGGAAGCACTAAATATTTCACACTGTCCCTTTAAAAGTGGGCTGCAGCATTTGAAAAATGAAGGCGGAGCCAGCAGATGGCAGAAGAGTAACAAATGAGTTGTGTGCATTTATTAAACAGGCTCAAATAAACTCTCCTGTTATCATCTTCTGGGGTCTTTTTTCTTCCCCAAACAGGCCCCATAAAGGTATTATAAAAGCAAATAGGAACAATGGAAACAAAGCAGCTCTTTTAACTCAGTTGACCATCGGTCACACATACTTAAGGGGGAAAATATTTAACGTTAGGGTTAGGGATAGGATTTAGCGTTAGGGTTTAGGGTTAGGGTTTGACACCTCAAACTATAAACCCCACTTTCAAAACTCATTTTCATAATTTTCTTAACCACTGGTACTATCACTTATTTTTTTAAACCATGGTTTTATTCCCTGAATCAAATTTGATAACAGTTTTTAGCAGTGACCTGCAATAATGTTGTTTCTTTTATTATGCAATTAGAGCTGGACTTGCAGTCAGTTAGGTGAGGCTGTACCTGTCATCATGGAAATGTAAAATTAAAGATAGATTAAGTGGTTTCATGTGTTAAGTATCTGTTGACTTGACATTTTTGGGATTTTCTTTTTCAAAATAGTTTCGCGTAACACTATGACTACATTTTTAAAAAATAAAATTAGTATGTTAATTATTACTGTGCAGATGGCAGTAGTGTGACCTAGAATTCTCATTTAGCGCACACCTGAGCCCCAGACAATAGATTTAGTAATAGTACTAGCGAGCTAACAGCAAAAGAGTTCGTCAAGACATCCAGTATATTTTTGTCGTTGCATGGAATGTTTTTCATAATGTAAGATTACTTATCTAGTGATGCTTTTTTTCAAAAGGAACACCGCATAGACTTCCTTTCTATTTTTAAGTTTTTTGATGATACTATTAATATATTAATTTCTTGATCTGCTACTCAAATGATGAATTCAATGTAGGTTTATTTGTTTTCAAATCTGACTGTGTCTTACCAAACACGAACCTTGCCGAACATCACTGTTTTTAGCTTGCAAACATTTCCACAATGTAGGTAACAATTACGTCAATATTTATGTCAAAATAGGTCCTAATTGTTGCTATGTTTAAGCATTTTTGTTGGTTGGTGTGACTCAAGCAGATTTGGTAGGTAAATTTAAACCTTTAAGCTTAGGAGCATATGCACTTTTAGTGCCAGTCCTAAGTGTGTACCTTGCTTTAAAAGGTAATGATTGTCTTTCTTTATGGACTCTTAAAAATAATTGAGCAGGAAAATCACGCAAAATGTGTCCAAGCCAGTAGTATTTTATGTCCCCCAAAGTAGATGAAAGAAAAATTAGAGAAGGGACCAGTCCAAGTAATAAATCCACATCCCTGCTGAAAAGAGACATAGTCTCTGCTAGCGACAAGAAAATTTGAGGGTATTTTAAGTATTTCTGGAATGATGGACTTGCTCTCCGACTTGCCCCCGGGGCCACTCGAGTGCTTTTCAGCTTGCTGTTGTGATTGCATTGGATTACAGAGCCCAAGCAACGGCTCCCTCTCTCTCTCGAGGGATGAACTCTAACCAACCTAGACTTACACTCCCCCGAGAGACCATTAGGCTACAGGTCTTGCAGAACGTCCAGCATGTCAAAAACGGAATCAATTCCAGATGAAGAATTTACTAAACACTAACCAAACAACTCATTTATGACCAAGACAAGACTGTTATTTTCCATAATGCAGATTCCTCCAAAAGTACTTTCTCAAGCATGTGGCATGGTTTGTATTTTCACTCCCGGCAGCAGTGCTTCACTACCCAGGTGTCATCGCTATAATTATAAAAATAATAAAATAGTCTTTATTGTCATTTATATCGAGTACAATCGAAAACAAGTGCTACAAAGTACTGCAAACCACATTGACTCAAAGTGGCCAAACTGCACCAGTTTTATTCTGCTTTTCTTGCCCAGCCTTTCACAATGATTTTAGTCTTTTGGGATACCTCCTCGCAGCAAGATTGAGGAAAATCATGCCAGTTCCCTCTAAGTGGGCCAAATGGTTTGTCATACAAATACACATTTCTTGACCTACGAGTATTTATATGAAAGTCTAAGTATTTTTTCTTATCATTCAAATCAATATTGTTTTTTTTTTTTAATTAATTGAGTTCATGGATCCCCTTATACCATTATAAAGCACTAAGTAGTGCACAATGTTCCTTTAAACATGCACTTAATTTTAAATGAGAATTGAAGATTTTTAAGGTCGGGTTTTGTCTTTTCGTGTCATATAACGGAAAGCTGCTGTACGGAATTTGAAAATTTTGTACTCGCTGACGCTATTTTCTATCTTTGTCATTATTGCAGCCTCTGTCAAGCTCCTTATGTTGCACATGCAAGGGCGCTCAAATAAACTCTTCCTCTTTGATCTTTTTTGAGGTTCTGGTTGGTGCTTTGATAATATTTGAAACAGTACTTTTCTTACTTTTACCATTTTATTCTACACAGACAAACAAAAAACTCCATACCAAATGTTGTGCAACCCGGACAGTGTTGCTAAAAGTAAGATAAAATCATATAAACATGGTGTGAAAAAAAAATTAGGCTCTGTGAACTTAGTTGGGCATTGTTAACACAAACTTTATAATAGAAATATTCTATCTTAAACTGTTTAAGGACACCTCAATTGACAAACCCCACCTTATGCTTACTTCTTTTTTATGTGAGCTGGTTTCATTTCACTTTTAAGTTTGCGGCCATTGCAACACCGTGTTCTCAGTTTCAACTTCCCTTTTGTCTTTGTCACGATCTGTCGTCAAAGTTTAAGCTATTAGTCGAGTCCTTACTGACAATCTGAGATCATAATTGCCTTCCGGCCTCCTCTGCAGAGCATTTTCGATGATGAGCTAATAGTCTCTGCTCGTGTTTTGTAAATGCAGACACGTTGCTGATTCAGACAATTCATCGGCAGTCAGGCCTTTTTTGTGTATGTGAGTGTCATGGAAAACACTCAACGGCAATAAAACCGCAGCCAAAAAACATTGATGGAAAAAATCTTGCTCAATTTGCTGCCTCAGCTGCTCCTGCCGGTGCTGTTTGTGGTTTGGCTTGGATCCGCGTAACGGATTCCCATCTGGTCGATTCGTTTTTAGCTTCTCGAACATCTGCAAAAGAAGTGGTGTCCTTATTTTGGGGCTGGGATTCAAACTAATACCATTTGTCCAAAGAAGCATCCGATAAAACTCTTGTTTTGGTGGGGTTGTACCTCGTTTTTACAAAATATTTTGGTTTTGACTCTTTGTTTGGACCAATGGAAATAATGGATGAAGGATGCTTGACTAAAAGAGTATGTAGTGAAGAAGTGGCGGTAAATAAAATGAGAGGAGGGCCCGAAAACGATGAATGAGGTGAAACATGTTCTGGATGTGAGGTTAGTTAATTTAATGGATGCAAGAGTTTGTGCAAGGGATAAATGTGAATGGCGTAGGAAAGTTAAGAATGACTGATATTGACGCATATGATGCAGAGGGGTTTAACCACCGTATGTTGAGCAATGACAATACAGAACCTTGAGGTGCTGTCTCGAGTTTGGAAATGTTCTACTCGCTGACGCCATCTTTTAATTTATGCCATCATTGCAACCTCTGTCGAGCTCCTTTTGTGGCTTGTGCTAGTACATGCATTTCTAAGACGCAGTCAAACTTGTTTTTTTTTTTATATCTTTTTGGGGGGTTTGGGTTAGTGTATGGACTGTATTTGAAACGGGCCTTTTCTTACTTCCACCATTTTCATGCAGCAGAAGTAAAATGAAGGGCTGGGCATGAAATCACTCTCCACCCCCCTTCACTCCTCGTCCCCCCATTCCTGCTTCCTAATGTGTACATATCTCGAACAGCGATGCTAAATGTAAGAGATAGTTGCGGTTGATTTTTTTAAATATATAAAGTCTATTTGGACTCAGTTGGACATTGTTAACACACATATAGAAAATATTTTTTTTTTAAGGACACTTCAAACAATGTACCCTACCTTTAAAGCTGAATATCTTCTTTACTTAAAGAATCTATTTTTGTGTGTCGTGTGCAGTCTTTACAAATTTCCTATTTTTTTTCAGACAAATTGATGCTAGAAGTTGCCTCAGTGATGCTAGCCACTCATATTCAGGAACCATCAGTAGCCGAACGTTTCTATTTTAGCAAAATTGGCCTAAATTGACTTCCAAGAGAGAAAATAATGGCAGTTTTATTTCATCCACACACCTAATTTTTTTTAAATGTAACTGGATTGAAATATAACGAATTAAACTGCATAAATATATTACCCACAAACAACACTTTCTTCAAGGAGAATTATTGTACATAAACAAAAGAAACAAGGATTCCTGGTGTATGATGCAATAATGTCTAACGATCATCTCAGGGGCTGTAGAAAACAATTTGGAGGTCCATATTTTGCCCACGGGCCTTTGACCTAAGTGTTTTAGAACACGATTATCTGTACTTGTGCTTAAGTACAAAGTGTGAGTACTTTTGCCACATCTGCTGTTTTTGGATAAAAACTTCCTGACGTGTACAAATGTCTACTTCAGTACCTCTTGCTTTGTCTTACTCATTGAGCCCCCTCCCTCACGTCTGTGTGTCGACTCCATTGCTTTTGCATGAAGTCACGGCTATGGTTTCTTCCGTAATAAACAACACAAAGCTATCTGTGCTTTTTTCTTACTTTTCTTCCCTGCCTGTTTGAGAATTCCTCCATTTTTCAGCAAATGCTTTGGCCATTCAAGTTGTGTTAACATTTCCAAATAATTCACAGAATATTTTTGCCAACCCAAAATAATAAATGGTTCGAAAAATATGAAATACTTAAACTTTATTATTAATTCATATTATTTTTTTCCCTGACTACGTTCACATGCAGGTAATAATCTGATTGAAAAATGAATACAGTAGTCCCTTGTTTTTCGCAAAGATTAGGTTCCAGAAGAACAATTTCAAGTGTGGAAGAAAAAATTCTTTATAAAAAAACGTGGTCCATTCATAGCGTGTGATTTTATTATATAAGACTGGAAACTCATTTTTCCCTCTGTTCAAGGAGAGAGGGGCCACTAGATGAGGTTGTCACGGCAACTGAAGCACTCCTTTTGCCTGCTTAAAACTTCCTTTAATGTTCACAGAAATTGCACAGCCTTTTATCTTGATTGAGCCATAATTAGATAATATTAAACGGGACATTCTTGGGAAAAACACTCGCTCGTTTCGTTGCAATCAAGATGAGCTTTAATTTTCACATATTCATCATAACTTTAGAATGGTTGATCATGCTCACCACGGTGTTCTACTAGTTTTATGGATATGTAAGCCTCCTCACTTTTTTTTTTTTTTTTTTTTTTTTTTTTTTTTTTTTTACTTTTTATTTCTCACACCAATTTTGACAGAGGTTTGATTCCCCCATCTTACATCAACACAAAATATATACACTTGACACACTCATAAATAACAGAAGGAACAACAAAGAACAAAAAATGCTATTAATAGAAAATAAGAATAAATGCTCATACAATAAATCCATACAAAAAGAAATATATATATATCTATATATATATATATATATATAGATATATATAAATTAATACATCAAAATATACACCCAAAGAAAAAAAAAACAAAAAAAAAACACACATAATAATTAGGGGGAGGTGTTTAGACATCAAGTAAAATTTGTGTGATAGGCTTCCATCTTTTCTCAAATTGGTCAAGTTTCAGTTGAAGTCTTGCAGTGATTTTTTCCATAATGTACATTTGCTTTAATTTGTCTCTCCATTGTTTTATGTCAGGCGGTTGTGGTTTCAGCCAGGACACTGTGATCATTTTCTTTGCTACCAGAAGCATTACCCTTAGTATATATTTCTGTTGACCAGATAGTAATTCTTCTGGCAAAATTCCTATTATGTAAGCCTTTGGGTCCAACCACAACTCCCAGCCAGTGATTAATTTTATTTCTCTCTGGATACTTCTCCAAAAATTTGATATTACAGGGCAATTCCAGAAAATATGCGTAAAGTCTCCGACCCCCCCACAGTTACGCCAACATAGATTCGAGGTATTTTTATACTTTGAAGTGATAGAGGGTGTATAGAAGAATCGCATTTTTACTTTCCATTCAAACTCCCTCCATGTCGGGCTGTTGGTTATTTTGTGTCCCTCTTTCAATGTTTTTTCCCATTCGTTGTCTTTTATCGCTACATTAGTTTCTTGTTCCCATTTTTCCTTAACTGCCATGTCCTCATTACTGAGGTCCATTCTCAGGGCTTTATATAGTTTTGATATAACCCCCTTTATTGATTGTCCTTTTGTATACGATATTAATAATTGCTCTACCTTAGTTGGCTCCTTACATATTTTCCCCCATTCCTCGTGTTTCTGGAGGTAATGTCTTAGTTGCAAATATTTGTAGAAATCATTTCTGGGTAGGTCAAATTCTTGTTGGAGTTGTTCAAATGATTTCATTGCCTGTGCTTCCAATACTTGGGTAATCAACATCAGTCCTTTTTGGGCCCATTTTTGAAACCCTACCTCCATAACCCCAGGTTTAAAGTCTGGATTTTTCGCTATTTTGGTAGCCCTATTCACAGATCTTGATATTTTTAATTTTTTTTGTATTGTTGACCAAGTTTTAATAGTTCCCTTAATCCATTCATTCTGGATTTTTAATTTCTTCCACCTCGTGACTGATATGTATGGTAACGATTCCACAGGCATATTTGGACAAGATCGCTGCTCCATGTCCACCCATATCGTATCTTTGTCTGTAGTAATCCACAAGATGAGTGCTTTAATTTGAGCTGCCCAATAGTAATATTTAATATTGGGTAGGTCTAGGCCCCCTTTTTCTTTAGGAGCTAACAGGGTTTTGTATTTTATTCTAGGTTTCTTGTTTTGCCAAAGGAATTTTGCTATCAACTTATTTAACATTTTAAATGTGGATGCCGGGATCAGAATTGGAAGGGATTGAAACAGAAATAATAGTCTTGGTAATATGTTCATTCTGATTGTTTCTATCCTGCCGATCAAACAGCTGTGTGGTATGTGGTGTAATGGTCACCCCCAAATATTTAAACCCTTTATTTGTCCATTTAAAATCAAATCTTTCACTCACATCTGTTGGACATTTTCCTGATATCATCATTGCTATTGATTTGCTCTCATTATTTGAATACCCAGCTACTTCTCCATATATTTTAAGGCTCTCCAACAGTGGTGGTATTGATAACGAAGGTTCCTTCAGCATTACCAACAGGTCGTCTGCAAACAATGATATTTTATGTTCTGTTCCTCCTTCATCCAATATCCCCCTTATTTGCTCATTTTGTCTAATTGATTCTGCGAGTGGTTCTATGCTTATTGCAAACAAGAGTGGGCTTAAACAATCCCCTTGCCGGACTCCTCTTTTGATTTCAAAGAAATCTGAACAGTGACCATTTACTCTAAGACGAGATTTAGGATTTTTATAGATTATTTTCACCCATTCAACAAATATTGGAGGGAAGCCAAAAGCTATAAGTGATTGATGTAAGAAGCTCCATTTCACCCCATCGAAAGCTTTTTGTGCATCCAAGCTCAGTAACATCGAGGGTTGGGTCTTAGATTTTGTGCTCGTAATTATGTTTAGTATCCTCCTAATATTGTTTGCACCCTGCCTTCCCGGAATAAACCCTGTTTGATCATTTCTAATTAATTTCGCTATAAATCTCTGCATTATTTTTGCAAGTATGCTTGTAAGAATTTTTAGATCATTACAAAGTAAACTAACTGGTCTATAGATTTCACACAATATTGGGTCTTTTCCTTCTTTGTGCAGGACTGTTATGATGGCTTCCGACCATGCTTTGGGGGGATCTCCTTTTGTTAGAGCATAGTTAAATACTTTCTGCAGTACTGGTGTTAATTCTTCCTTAAAGCTTTTGTAGAACACCCCCGGGAATCCATCCGTTCCTGGTGATTTATTTATTTTTAAGTTATTTATTGTGTCTTGTATTTCCTGTTTTGTAATGGGGCGAATAATTTCTAATGTATCCCCTCCTGTTAGTGTCGGTAAATGTAGTTTTCCTAAAAAGTTTTGTGCCGTGTAGCTATCTAAGTCATTTTCTGAGTCCTTGTATAATTCTTTATAATAATCTGCAAATGCTTCTGCTATACCTTTGGGTTTTACTAAACATTGTTTAGAGATAGGATGTTTTATTTGTGATATAATTCTATCTGTTTGGGCCTTTTTAAGTTGGAAGGCGAGCAGTCGACTGGCTCTATTGCCCATTTCATAGTATCTCTGGTTCACAAAGCGCAGAGCCCCTTCTGCTTTATTTGTCAAAAGTTCATCTAATTTGCTTCTGGTTATTTTTAATACCTGTAATCTGGATTCACTTGGTGTTTTTTTATGTTCTTCTTCTAGTTCCTTAATCTTATCCTCCAATTCCTTCTGATTCTTTAAGCGTATTCGTTTCAGCCGGGACGATATTTCAATTAATTTCCCCCTTATTACAGCTTTCCCTCCTTCCCATAATATTGATGGAGAAACCTCATTGTTGTCATTGATTTGGAAATATTCTTTTATACACCGTTTTATTTCCTGTACTACGTTTTTATCTGAGAGGAGAGATACATTCATCCTCCAATACCTAAAATAGGGTTCATTGTCTAAACTTAGTTTCAAAGTAATTGGAGAATGGTCACTTATAGTAATATTCTCTATACCACACTCTACTACTGTATGCATATGTTGTCTTGAAATGTAAAAGTAATCAATTCTCGAATAGCTGCCATGCGGGTTTGAATAGAAAGTATAGTCTTTAGTTTGGGGATTCTTCTCTCTCCATGGATCTATCAATCCCAATTCTTTAGTTATGTTATTCAACATCCTCGACCTCTTTGTGTTTGTTCCATGTACTGAAGGATACTTGTCCACTTTGCAATTCTGTACAGTGTTAAAGTCACCTCCTATAAGTAACATTCCCTTCGCACAGTTGGTTATTACTTTAGCTAATACTTGAAAAAATGTCCCCTTTTCCTCAACTGGTGCATAAACATTCATTATTGATATTTCCCAACCGGCCATTGACCCTATAATCATTATATATCGCCCCAGATTGTCCTTCACTTCTTTTTCGACTTTAAACGCCACCCCTTTTCCAAGTAAAATTGCTACTCCCCTCCTTTTACCATAGGATGCGTAGAACACCTGGTTCACCCATTCTCTTTTTAGCTTCTTATGTTCAATCTCGGTCAAATGTGTCTCTTGTAATAAGGCTATTGAGCTCTGCAATGTCCTGAGTTGATTCAATATCTTCTTTCTCTTGATGGGGTGGTTTAGCCCATGTACATTATATGAAACAATATTTAGATTGCTCATGCTTTGTATTGAGTCTCACTGATTTTTGAAGCATACAGAAACACTACATTAATTACTAACACCTCCATTGACAAAACAAACCAAATTACTAACAAACATATTGACAAGCACACATAATTTCTCACCAAAAAGAAAAAAAACACACCCAAAAAACAAAAACCCATGTCTTCCAAGAGTCCAATTGGAGAGTTGTGGCTACCCTCCTGGAAATATGCACTCAGTGCGTGAACAACTTTTGTACCGTCGTCCATAGTTATAACTAACTAAATATTTTAAAGTAGCTCTATGCCAATATAAATACATACATTGTTTTAATTTAAAGATAATAATTTTACTTGGTATTTTACTTACTTCTAACTTATTGAATTTATAATAGAAAGGGCAGATATGGTCCTTACTCTTTCTCCCCAAATCCGAATATGGCTTCGTTTTGCTCCATAGGAGCTTGTAAGTCACCTTCTATGATGGGGCTGTTCCCTTGTCTTCCTCTCGATTCCGGTCACTGTGGTCCAAATGTTCTTTGACAACATCTTTTGCAGTGTCTCCGTGTTGTCCTCTTCCACTTCGATCCCCATTTCTTTTAGCAATGTTGCTGCCTCCATCAATGTAGAGAATGTTCTTATTCCTGTGTCCAAAAACATCTTCAGCTGGGCGGGATATGGTGATTGTGCCTTTACGTTCTTTTCCTTTAACTTTTTGATAACGTCCCTTACTTGTTTCCTCTTTTTTTGGATTTCTGTGGTGTAATCTTGGTTGAAGTAAACGGTCTTGCCTTCGTACGTTGTCTTCTGCTTCCATGCTTCTTTCATTACGGATTCTTTCACTATGTAGTCGGTGAAACGTACGATAATTGCCCGTGGCAGTGCTTTACCTTGAAACTTGTTCCCCAGTGAGCGGTGTGCCCTCTCAATGCGCACATCCATATGTTCGGTTGTCGGAATGTTCGATTTAATAAAGTTTGTTATGAAGCCGATTGTGTCGTTTCTTTCGGCACCCTCAGGAATCCCATGTATCCTTATGTTGTTCCGCCGTGATCTCGACTCCAAGTCCTCACACTTTGTTGCTAGTTTGGCAGTTTGTTGGAGCAAGGAGAATGTTAATTGTTCTAGTTTTGACGTTCGCTCTTCCGTGTTAGCATGTAGCTCCTCCATGCTTTCCACCCTCCGCTCCAGCAACCCAGTGCGCTCCAGAAGTTCTTCGATGCTTTTTTCCAGTCTTGTCATCGCAATCTTGTTCTCCCGGGCTGCTTCCGTGTGTTCTTGCCGTGATTTACGGATTTCATGGAGGATGGCCGAGTCACGTCCTTCGTCAACCGATGACATTCCTTCTGCTCCCTCGATCTTTTTCTCCTTAGCGCCCTTTTCCTCAACAAGTTTCCCCTTCTTGACCATGTTTTGTTGAAGAATTTCTCATAAATATGGGTCACAATTTGTACCCTTTCTGTCTTTTCTCCAAGTAAGTATTACATTACTCTTTAGTGATTTTTGTCAGAGCTACTTTCCTTGCTGCCGTCTACCTCATTGCGCCACCGGAAGTCCAATGTCAGCCTCCTCACTTTTATTAATCTTTTACATTCGGCTCTTAAACTTTACTAAAAAATGAATTATTTGCAGAATTAGAATCCGTGGATTCGGGTTTTTTTAATGATCTTCTTTAACTCATCACTTGGTTTGTACGGGTGCTTGAAATACTTGAAAATGCCTGAATTTTAAGGTTTTGTTGTTAGGGATCAATAAGTGCCTAAATTTGGGGTTAAGTGTTTGTAAATGCTTGAAATTGTTGCCATGTTTCACAACTAGTCTGCTTCTAGATGACGCTGACACTGTTCGCTGGTGGCTTCGCTTTGCCGTTGCTTTTCTTCCTGCGTGATTCACGGCAGATTGCATGAGTTTGTATGGCATTGTCATAAGAAGCGTCCACAGGTTGCACCCAAGATGACAGGTCCATGCTTCACTTAACAAAAGCACTATAAAACGTGTATTATTGCCAGGATTAAGTATCAATTATGGACATTTATTTTGGGCCATGCAAAAATTGGTAGCGTTTCCCAGGGGTAAATTGAACTTAATGCTACTGAAAGTTTAAGTTACATGTTACTGCCAAATCACACAATACCTCCCCATATAGGTATTGGGGAGAGATTTGTCCTCAAAATCTTTATGCACATATTGTTCAAATCCACAAATATATTTGTGATTAACTCAAAGCCTGTAAAGCATGTCTAAATGCACACACAACATCAAGAACCACATATGTAAATTCCAGATATTTGTGGATCTGCTAAATACATGGCTCACACCAGATGTTTTCTTTGAGTGGTACTGGAGAGTAATGGTACTGGAGAGTCCTTAAAAAGTGCTTGAATATGGTTATAAAAAGGTGTACAAACCCTGTCATCCTACACATATTTGATTTATGTTATGCGTACATTGTTTTAACATTTTTTTTATCCATTTATACATTTTTCCATTTTAATTTGTTTTACTTGTATAATGGCATCAATGGCCATTAATTAATCAATTCATCCATTCGTTCATTCATTATCTTTAAGTCTGCTAACTTCTTGAAAATGACTAACAAACAGGTATTTACTGTGTAAATTGCAAAAAATAAACAATAACATGTTTGATTTTTAATCCATTGGTTGTCTCATATGCTTGGAGGGGCAAAAAAATCAGTCACTGCCGGAAATAAAATGAACTTTTTTTATTACGTTAAATGAAAGCTTACTCAAATCTGTCGAAAGAGCTTCATTGCCACCTAGTGGTTGTATGAATCATGTTGCTTAGGTGATTTCCTTCGTATTATTAGATCGGACACAATACAGTACATTTAAATAAAATGTTGTTTTTTAAATTGGATGCCAAATAATTTTTAAAAGGAATGTTGAAACAACAATGAAATATTGATTATCTATAATAATAATGATAATAATAATTGTTATTATAATGATAACAATATAATAATAATAATAATAACAATCTTACTGTAATTATTATTGTCATCATTATAAATAACAAGACATGCCCTGTTAATTGCTAGTCGCAATAATAATAATGTTACTGTAATTATTATTGTCATTATTATAAATAATAAGACATGCCCTGTTAATTACTAGTCGCCTCTATTTTTTTAAACCTACCACAAGCCTCTGGTCACAAACTGCTTTGCTAGGTTGCCATGGCGGCACTCCCAACTGGCCCGTGTCTCGTTTTATCCATACTGCTAATAAGAAATAAAGACCAGCAATGTAGTGCTTGGACCAAACCAGACAAACCATCTCCAGAAGGTTTTGATTAATCTGATCATTATAATATTTAATTTCCCCCTTTTACGCATCCTCATTTGATTGTCTCCTTTTTTTTTTTTTTTTTAAATATGTCCTCCGCTGAAATTTGTCCATTACCTTGATTCAACATTTTCCTTTTTTATTTTTATCATAGCCGTTTCTGGGTCACCGGGGCGCCATATGAATAATAAACAGCTGTCTGCTTTCTGCGAGAATTATTCATAGTGCCTTCTCAATATTCTTTGTCTCGCCCCCGACCCCTTCTGTTTTTCCCGTTTTTCATTTTAAAGATCATTAAAGAATTTTGTCTCTATAACTAGCACTTATTTTCACCCGCTGCGTTCATCTAAAATGGTTTACAGGTAAATGTTCTCCATATTAAAAGCAACAAATGTTTATTTGTTCCTGGGGTTTACTTGTGCGGTTTTCCACCTCACAACTGCAGAGTTAAACTCAATGTTATCCCAGACCTTAATTCCTCACTTTAATTTCAGTGCAGCAGGTCAAAGGATGCCATTTGTTAAAAAAAAAGAAAAGAAGGGGCGTTAAAATATGTTCATGAATGTTGTGAATACAAAATGTGCTTGCTTGCTTTCGTTAAAGAGGTATCGAAGTGACAGATGAGAAGAAGATACCGTATTTATTCATGTATAATTCACATTTTTTTAAGCCATAAAAAAAAAATCTGACTTTGGGTGTTTGTTATTCATGATGTTTTGTGGTGGCGTATTAACGTTTTTGTGCAACGATTGATCCGTATAAAATAGCGCAATTGCTAAACATTGGATGCAATAGAAATCGAAATCGGGTCGCGGCGATGATGTTGTCTAATCCTACCCATGAGACCAGTGGTTTTCTTAATTGATTTGACTTAAGGACCCAACATCACACTCTAATTACAGCCATGACCCAAATAAAGAAAACCTTTCCACATCTCAAATGTATTGAATGAAAGCTTTGTGCAGTATAAACCAATATGTGCAATATGTATTGACATTTTTTTTAAAACAAACCATAATGACCAGAACACGAGATCAAAAATCCTTCACTTTATGGCTTTGTCTTCAAGATAATGAAATCTATATATCATATGTATCCTATTTTCTCTGGTGTAACTGTTTTTGGCTGTGCTCAAGATGTGTAAACACAATGTACAGTATCTGTCTTTTTCTGTGCTGTGAAATAGTGGGTATCAACTCGCATTTGCAGGAAATTTTTTGCCATCTACTGTTTAGGGATTGATCCTCAGTTATGTATTTTTTTCTTAGCATTACTTTACCAGGTGCTAAGACCCTGGAACCCATTGAAAACAGGTCCACAGTCCACTTTTGGGTCTCAACCCACCAGTTGAGAAACACTGCACTGAGACCACCAGTGACATAGATGACTGATGAAAAGACATTGGATTTTATCTCATTATTACACTATTTTTAGTCAGGGTACCAGAGAACAATCTCAGAGAATGGACAAAACAAAAAAATCGTCCTGAAAGATAAACATTTTGGTGTATCTGATGGTAAATCCGACTTTGAAGGGCATTAAATAAATAAATTGTAAATTTTAAGTCGTTATCGCGTTTACGTTGTGGATGAATAATTTATGAATTTATGAATAATGGCCGCACATATTTAACAATGTTTGTAACTTTTGATTTTTAATCCATTGGTTGTCTCAGCTTACTTTGAGCTGAGAAAAAGTGAAAAAAAATGTTAAACCGATTTTTAAACAAAAATTAGCGGTGCACACTACATGAATAAATACGTTAATAAAAACGTTAATAAAATTATTAAACAAAACAGCAACACCATAAAAACCTCTCTTGTGAATTAAACTCTTAGGTTGATTATATACAATCCAATATAATCAACCTAAAATGTGTCATGTTCCCAGGGCCTTGTACACATACGAAGATGACAGCAACGACTTGACGCTGAACTCATCAGGAGGTAAATTTCCATTCCTGTTACTTGCTGCATTATCTTGGAAAATGACTAAAATATACCAATGCCATCAATACATGGATTTTATGCAAAAACAATGAACGATTTCCTCACATATTGCATATTTTAGAAATTGGCAACACCTTTTAAGTACTGAGACTCGCTATTCCTTATTTTGGCCTGCAGAGGGCGGTCTTGCTGAGATCACGCTGACTTTCGACAGTGCCCGAGTGATGTATGGCTTCTGCAGCCTGAAGGAGCCAAACGCTGCCCTGCCACGATACATCCTCATTAATTGGGTAAAACCAGATAGAATTATATAATTACAACAAATAGGTAGCCAAGTCGCTAACATAATCATACCTTGATGATTTCCTCATTTGCCGCCCTGTTTGTTGATACTATTTCGGTGATTCTTTTTTGTAGCAACTTTTTGGTGTCATGAAATCTTATGTTTTTATTATTTTATTACAACACTAATATGTCAAAGACTAAGAAATACGCAGTGGTCAAGCTCAGGGATCGATGCAATTAAAATCATAGCCTGTTTTCTTAAACAGTGTCTCTGAATGTTTTCAACCCTGCCATTTCCTACCAAACATTTTACCAAATAAGCTTATTTTTTAAAACGTGGTTTGTTCATAAATACATACAACTATACTATATAAAGGGCAGCATAGTGGCTGAGTGGTTAGCGTGTCCGCGGCACAGTTCTGAGGTCATGGATCAAATCCAGCTTCCAGTCTTCCTGTGCGGAGTTTGCATGCTCTCCCCGTGCTTGCATGGGTTTCCTCCGGGCACTTCGGTTTCCTCCCACATTCCAAAAATTTGCAATTCAAGTTAATTGGCCGGCCAAAGTTGTCCCTATATGTAAGAATGAACAAGTGAGTTGTCTGTCCCTGTGTGCCGTGTGACTGGCTGGCAACCAGTTGAGGGTGTTCCTAAGACAGCTGGGATGGGCTCAAGCACCCCTACTGAGGATAAGCACTGCAGATAATGGATGGATGGATGGATATACTATATAGAGTTAATATTATTGTTATTATTATTATTATACTGATTCTATAGAATAATGTTGTTATTATTATTATGACTCCCCGACCTAATTTCCCTCTATGTTAGGTCCCTCGCTCTAACCTGTTCATATCCCTAATGGGGTAAGTACCTAAAGGGGTGGGATTTTTTTGGTTTTTTAGCTAATCCATCTGTAGCCCTTTAGCTCATCAACGTTTAGTTAGCTAACTTTTAACAGACTAACAAAACTTAGAAAACTAAATGTATCTCTCAGGTCTCTCTCTCAGGAACCGTCCTCTTATGGTTCAGATCCTACCTCTAGGGCAGGACGCACTGTGTTAAATATGGTGAAATGACATCCGAGCCCTTTAGTGTTACCTGTGGTGTTCCGCAGGGTTCAGTACTTGTGCCCCTTTTTTTCAGCATTTACTTGCTTCCATTAGGTGATATTATTCGCAAGTATAATATCAGTGGGCAGCACAGCGGCACGGTGGTTAGCGCGTATGCGGCACAGTTCTGAGGTCATGGGTTCAAATCCAGCTCCCAATCTTCCTGTGTGGAGTTTGCATGTTCTCCCCATGCTTGCTCGGGTTTCCTCTGGGCACTCCGGTTTCCTCCCACATTCCAAAGACATGCATGTCAGGGTAATTATCCCTAGGTGTGAATGAGCAAGTGTGTGCCTTGCGACTGGCTGGCAACCAGTTCAGGGTGTCCCCTGCCCACTGCTCGAAGATGGCTGGGATGGGCTCCAGCACCCCCTCGACCCTACTGAGGATAAGCGGTGCAGATAATGGATGGATGGATGGATGGATAATATCAGTTTCCATTGCTACGCAGATGACACTCAACTTTATCTTCCGATGGAGGAATCTGCAGCACTAAACTGTGGAAATTTGGAGGCCTGCCTCACTGAAATAAAAGGATGGCTGTCATTTAACTGGTTGCACCTTAACTCTGAAAATGTTAGTTATTGTTCCATCCAAATGCCGTGACTTGTTCTCAAAAACTGCTCTTTGTGATTAAGGGCTATACTGTACAAATAAACATGACTTGACTTGACTAGACATTTTCCATAATTTGCCATAACAGGATAAAACTTGTATGAGTGACTCATACAACTGTACCGCATTTAAAATAAAATAAAAAGTAAAAAGTAAGGAAAGTAAAAGTTTAAGCTTACCTCTTTTTCCATAGTTGAACTCTCACCAAGATCAAACTATGTCACTTCCTGTAAATTGCTTTATAGAATTAGACTCTGGGCGGCGTGGCAATTAAGCACATTCTAACAGGGTGGATAATTACTACTGGTACATGTAGAATTTGAACAAAATAGCAAGTAAAAATATAAATGAATAACATTTAATTGCATAATGAAACGAAGATTAGTGTAGTTTATAAAATGATTAACTAAAACAAACAGATTTTATTATTTTATGGCCTACATCTCTTGAGGAAGATGATTACATTGCACTGCGGACACAATTAAACTGAGCATGTGTGTCACCAAAAAGTTGTCTAAAATACAAAATGATATTTGAAATGCACTTCATCTGGGGTAGAAAGAATAAATTACTTTTTATAAACAGATTTGAGAGAAAAACTTGGGGTAAGAAATAGATGCGGATATAAAATGTTGCTCCAAACAGAGAATCACCAATTTTAACTTAAACACTGCCAGATATTTTTGTAATGCATGTGCCAGCCATTATAAAGACTTTTGACATTTTTTACAAGACCCTTATTGTGTGTTTCACAAAAAAAAATGTTTTTGAGATGTAGAAAGGAACATGGGAGCGAACATCAGCATAAAAAAGTCACACAGCAAAAACTGGTTGAAAAGATGTTAATTAGACGCAAAGTTCCATCCAAAATACTTTTAATCATTGAGAAATAGGTATATTTTAGACATTAAACACGCAACTTTTTCAGGCTTCATTATTCACATCAAATATTTTTGGACAAAATGTGGTCCTGTTGGATGTGATAAAAGACTTTTTTTTAGCCAAGGCATAATTTTTTTATTCAAAAATCTCGAGCACACTATTCATGGTAAATGTTTTACAATTACCGTAATTCCTGGCGCTAGTTTTTTGTTGTTGTTGTTGTTGTTTTAATTGTTATGTTGTCTAAATCGACAGTGAAAGTGCGTTTTATCATTTGTGGTCACTATGGCTCAGGAGGAATTATTACTTTATCTAATAATTATGCTGTAAATAGAATTTTACAAAATGTTTCACCTGTCTTTTTCTTGTTCTTTCTCTGTTCTTCTTCTTTAATTAACAAACTTAAAATGAGCGAAAATTATCTGCCAGTGAAACAAACATTGTTTGACCACGTTAAATGTTTGCTGTTTTTGAGTGTGTAAAAAACGAAAACAATACTTTAAATGAGAAAGAAAACCTCATCAACAAAATAGGTTCTCATCTCATTAGCTGCACCGCTTATCCTCAGTAGGGTCGCGGGGTGCTGGAGCCCATCCCAGCAATCATCGGGCAGTGGGTAGGGGAAACCCTGAACTGGTTGCCAGCCAATCGCAGACAGACAAATCACTCGCTCAGTCACCCCTAGGGACAATTTGGACCGGCCAATTCACCTGAAATGCATGTCTTTGGAATGTGGGAGGAAACCGGAGTGCCCGGAGGAAACCCACGCAAGCACGGGGAGACCTCAGAACTGTGCCGCACACGCGCTAACCACTGCGCCGCCGTGCTGCCCACAAAATAGGTTATTTAATGTATTTCCCAGTCCTACCTCACAATCAGATCATTTGTACATGAAAATAAAAAAATATGATTAATCTGCTGCTACATACTTATATGGATAAATGTTACAGTTACTCTGCTGATCACTGGAAGAAAGCAAAGACACTGAACGATGACATGTTTTTTTGCAGGGATAAAATTGGGCAATTTTGTGCAGGAAACATAGTTAGGTCTCTTGGCACACTAATGTAGCCCAGCACACTGTTTCAAAAACACAGGGCCTAACACAACACAATTATTTAAGGCTCATTTTAGACTAAATCATGTCTGAAACGGATTAGACCAGATCTATCCCACAATCCAACGCCCAAAAGACAATGGGTGCTTTGCGAGTGAATAGCTTTTAGAGAATGTCAAGTGTTTACAACGCTCAGTTTCATCTTCTAAGTTAGTCTAGGCTTCTCACATTACCCATTGCAACATCTTTTGCAACCTGGTCATCCTGGAACGAGGATTACCACTTGCATGGACTCTTCTCAAGGTTTCTTATTTTACCTCATAGCTAGGTTTTGAGTTTTTCCTTGCCCGCATGTCGTTTCAGATCAGGGTATGGTGTAATTTTGCTTTGTGCATTCATTTGAGGTCATTTGTGATTAAAGCTTTACAAATAAATGTGACTTTACATGAGACACATTCACACAACCAAAAATGTATGAAAGTTAAATGAGATTCAAACAGATGTAGCACGCTAAGATTTGGCATGACAACAATGAATATCATTAATTATTTCCTTATTCCAGGTGGGGGATGATGTTCCTGACGCCAGGAAATGCGCCTGTGCCAGTCACGTGGCCACCATTGCAGACTTCTTCCAGGTAATTAAATATTACTAAGAGCACAAGGCTAACGTAGCCAGTGGAAAAAATGGGACTGAAAGTGGTCAGTTTTAACAAAAAGTAGTTGATTTTGATTTGAAACAAACACGATTATCTGCTCGTAATTTTCAAACTTCTGTTAGGGAACTGCCTCACATGAGCATTAAGCAAAACATATGAAATTATGGTGACATTTAAAGGCCTTGAAATAAAATGGCTGTGTCCACTAGCTAAGCTAACTAGCATAACCAGCGTTAAAACAAGTTTTAGCTAGCTGCAATACTGTGTGTCATGTAATTCTAGTGACAGATTTAAATTTAAATGCACCTTTGTCTTATTTATCATTTGTTTGGCAGAGCAAAAAAGCAATATATAAGATGTGGCATAGAAAAATGTTTAATGTGTAACCTTATAAATGAAATCTATGTGCTGCTCCTTTTCAATTAAAGCATTCATAGATAAGTAATCATCCATTATAAAATCAAGTCCATGCAAAGAGAAAAAAATTACTGAATGGCTTGATTTGCCGCTGGCTTGTTAATACTATCACTATCTCTATTGTTTGGGAAATTTGACAGATTTGAAACAAATTTGCAAAGAAGAGTGAGCCATAATTCCCCCTCAGCGTTGTGAAAGACTCATCACCAGTTATTGGAAAACGTTTGATTTCGGTTATTGCTGCCAAAGTTTTCTCAACTCGCGATTAGATCCAAAGGGCAATTACTTTTTCACATAAGGCAGATAGGTTTTTTTTCTGTTTTGTTTTAATACATTAACATTTCAAAACTGGATGTTGTATTTCCTTGGGTTGTCACTGTGTGATATTAAAACTGGGTTGATGATCCAAAATCTTTGTGAGTGATAAATATGCAAAACACTAAAATTAGTAAGGGGGCACATACTTTTTCACAGCACTGTACCTGTTTTTAGGCCATGCAAGGAAAAAGAGATACAAGTAGCAGCATAAGTATGCATGTTAGAAAACAGAATCTTCAACATCCGAAAAAAATGAGCGTGTTTGACGTCATTTCTGCAGGGCGTGGCAGTCATTATTAACGCCAGCAGCCTGGACGACATTGACCCGTCCGCCATTGGGCAGCGTCTCACCAACGGGACCACAGTGGCGGCAAGTCCTCTCCTGAGCCGTCTGAAAACCAGAGAAGAAGAGCACGGAGATGTGGTAAGTCAAGCAATTCAAATTACAGACTATGAGCCGCTATTTTTTTGCTACATTATAAACACCTCAGCTCAATGCTTTTTTTTCATTGCGGCACTGAGAAAAAAGGCGAGCTGCTCTTTTCCAGAACGCTTGTGCTCTAAAACAAAACACCGCGGTGATGCCTGGAGACATTTATGACACCCTTATAGAGGCGAAATTATTCCAGGTTTTTGCCAACATTATTCATACATTAAATAACAGGAGCAAAAGAAGGAGGTTTAACAGGACTTTATTGAATATGTATAATGTACTGGGCAGCACAGCGGGGCAGTGGTTAGCGCGTGTGCGGCACAGTTCTGAGGTCGTGAGTTCAAACCTCCTGTGTGGAGTTTGCATGTTCTCCCCGTGCTTGCGTGGGTTTCAAGAAACACATTTTACACAACGCAGCCCTCATTCGTGTTGTTTTTTTCCCTGTGCAGTACTAAAAATGCGCTCGTCTTTGTAATTGCCATCTTGAATGGTCACTTGTAATTTTTATATACCATTCTGATACGAGTTATTATAACTTAAATATTGCACAAGGGTGCTCCAACACAGCTGCAGCACATCACCTCTTTAAAATTTAGATAGTGATGGTGTTGGAGAGTTATCCTTTTCTGTAGAAGTTTGATAAAGATCTTGTTTAGTAATTATCATGGTCTGTCAAAGTTTGCTAAACATCCTGTTCAGTAATACAACGGCCCACTTTAAACGAGATTCATTTGTTCCCTGATCAAGCTCGTACTTAGAATTTCTCAAATCTCAAATGCAATTTCTCCTCAAGAAGTAAACGAAAACCAGTTAATCTGTTCTCGGCCCCCCAAAATAGTCCAAGTTGCTAAAAAAGGTGTTTTCGTGGTGGTTGAGAAGTGAGGAAGCACAAGCGACTGCTGCTGTTACGTAAAATGCGATAAAAACACAAAAAAGGTGCGCAGGGTCAGGTCTGTATAGCAGGAATCACACGTGCTAACTGGGACAAGCTAATTCTAGTGGTGTCTGGTCTCAAGCACTTGGCCATCGAGAGGTAACGTCTGAAAATTCTTGTACCTTGTATTTTCTCTCGTATGTTGGGCAAGATTTTTGCTCAAAAGACATCTCGTTTCTCCACGTTCTTGCAACTATACTAGCTCGTATGTAGAGGGGCCACTTTAATACTGTTTATGAAATCAACTGTGTTGAAGGGAAGCAGGAACAACCGGCAATACAGGGACTTCGCACTTCAGTTATCGCACGTTTGCTCCTTTGCAGCTAGCCCGCACCTCTTTTTACACTTAAATGAGAAGCCCTCAAATTTCGTTTTACATTTCTATAGTGACAATAAAACCATTTATTCAACTGCAATTGTGTATATTGTGTTGTTATTTCCAGAACTTTAATTGTTATTTTGATAGAGTCGTATACTCTCAGTCGATATTGACGTCATCTAGAGGTAAGTTTAACCCATGGAGGCATTTATAAAGGTGCGACTCTACGTCACGGATTTTCCTTTTTTTGCGGGTGGTTCTGGTCCTCAAGGGATCTCTGTACTTGTAATTTGGTTTATTTTCCGAGTTTTCCTTTTGTTGAAGGGTACCGTTTACACGAAAACAAACGCAGAGGTGGAGATGAAGAAGATCAATCGAGAAGAATTCTGGGAGCAAGCCAAGGTGGGTTGAGTGACTGGTAAAAAACAAACAAAAAAAACATAACAAGAACCATAATGTGAATTTTGGGTGTTCAGCGTGAGGAGGAACTCAGGAAAGAGGAAGAGAGAAAGAAGCTAGCTGAGGAGCGTCAACGTTTTGAGGAGGAGCGGATGGAGCTGGAGAGGAAGGAGCAGGAAAACAGAGAGAGGAGGTACCGCGAGCGAGAAAGGCAGATCGAAGAGCACAGGTGATGGATTTCACACCCAAACCCAACCCGGAATGTGTTTGGCACCCTTAAAACATTTTTATCTGTTTAGGAAGAAGATACTAGAAGAAGAGGAGGCCAAAGACAGGTTGCAGACTCAAACCACCTTAGTAAGTGAATCACTTGCTGTTGGCATGACAACCAGACACATGAGTTGTTGGCATTGGCGGGTTCTCATGGCCAAAACGCTGATCTTATAATGAATTATTGTTAGACTTATAGTCGGAGCAGTAGAGACTTATCAGTCTAAGAAAAATATAAAATTTGTAAAACATTCTGTAGGTGTCTAGAAAATGCATAGCAAGCGCCCAGGCATATGGAGTCACCCTATAAGAACAGTGGATTTAAAGAAAAATCAAAAATACTAAACAACAACCTTTGAAACCTATTAACTTAGCCCAGATTTTATTTTAGGTCCTCGAAATGATACGTCTTTAAACCATTATCAAGTTGTCTTCACAATCTGACATATGAGCTCTATATTGGCTTCATATTGTTGTATCTTTTAAGGGACTGTGCGTATTATTTAGCGCCTCCTAGTAATAATGAAAAAAAAACTTTATCCACTCTAAACTACATGAACTATCATTTAAACATTTCTTTTAAGTACTCGAAGTTCGATAATTTTATATTTATTTGTCATAATATGAGGCTCACCTTTAACGAGCCGACATTTATTGTCTGCCATATTGCTGCATAGGGTACCCCCAAAAACAAAAGCCTTTGGAAGATGAAGAATAGCGCTGTTTGGTCACTTTGAGTCTACATAGTTTGTATTTTTCCTTGTGCTTTCAGCACTTGTTTTCAGTTGCACTGCATTATACAGCAACATCTGGTGGTCATATAATACACACCGTTGCTTTGAATTGTGTAAAAATAAGTACAGCACTGTCCGGACCGAATAACCACACATTTGCCAGAAATGTGAAATTGCCCCTTTAAATAACAGTACACTTCATAACAGTGCACTTTAGAGATCGGAAAAGGGGTAAATGAAATCTGAAATCTATAATTACAACTTAATGTTTGGACTTACGGTAACTATTTACGAATGGATTGATTCATTTTCGTGGTGACACCATGAATTCCCGTTATTGAAGCCCCAATGTGTAATATTTGAACACGAGATGGCACTGTGTTGTCTGGTACGAGCAAGTAGCCAGTGATACACAGCACCGCGTGGCAGCAGAATACCGGACAAACATGGCGCCGTCATAAGTGTGGTTACCACAGTGTAAAACTAACACAAATTTCTTGACCTATAATTTTTTATAAAGATTAACATTTGTATGATAGTACATGTATTTTTGCCTTGTATTCGAATCAATTTTTTTCAATGAATTTTTTTTCACTGGATGATAGTTTTTGTACCAATTGGAGGTACCAAATAATACACACTGTCCCCTTAAATTTCTATGAACAATTTTTTTTTTAATTTTCCCCCCAAAAATGTATTGCAAACCTCACTCCGACTGTAATTTTAATTTCACGCCAAACCTTTCCAAACAAATATTTTTGAAGGTGCGCCTTATAATAGGGTGTGCCTTAAAGCCCAGAAAATACGGTAAACTTACTCTTTTTCTTCTCTCAGCCCGCTGAGCTTAGCTTGGATGACCTCAGTCTGGACAAGAAAGAGTCTGAAGTGGAGGTATGCTGAAAGAACCCATTCAACTGTCAGTTTTTTTTAAATATAATCCTTCCAAACATGCAATTAAAAACCAATCTGTCCTTCCCGCTAACATGTTCAGGAGGCGAAAGCCATCATTGCTCAGCGATCCGCAAACCCTCGTGACTTCTTCAAGCAGAAGGAACGTGCCATGACCATCAGTATTGACACCTCACCCGTCTCCGTCCACCGGGCTGGTGAGTCACATCTGACAGTTTACCACAAATTGGAAAAAAATCTTTAATTATGGAGGATATAATAAAAATAATAGAAATAAGTGTATAAATAAATAATTACCTACAAAAAATCTTGATTTTTGGGCCATTTCGCCCAGCCCCAGTTTTCCTTTGATAACTGCAATAAAGCAACAGTCTATAAATACATGACAAAACACATGACAAAATGAATACTAAAATGAATATACCAAAATGCATAAATAAATGAATAAATTGCATTTAGATTGTTTATTTAGTTATTGCATGATTTATTCATTTATTTTTATGTAGGTAAATAGTTATTTAAACATTTATTTCTATATATGGCAGGATTGAACCTCTATAATTGATATCATAATTGTTGATATCTGTCTTTTTTTTAAATGACAGTTTAATGCAAACTTAATTTACTGTTTTTTTAGTTAGTTTTTTTTATAAATATTACCGCGTCACCAAAATAATATATATTTTATTCATAACTATGACAGAATCACTAGGGAGTAATCAGAAGTACTGTGCAGGCTGTTGATTATAAAAAAAAAGGCTCTGAAAAGTGTGTTTCCATGACAACTGCACATCGGTTGTCATTTACCCTACACCCCACACCTCTCTTTTTTTCTGCAAACAGACCAAAAAAAACAATGTTTCATTTCTTGCATGTAAACTGGCTGTTGGTGCATGGAATTGCGCTAACCTTGTCTTCTTTTATTTTCTGTGTATTAAACCCCGACCTCATTATTATTATTTTTTACTATTTCCTTGACACCCTGCCCTACCCCCATCAATCCCTCTCAACAACGTTATGTTGTTTTTGTATTTTATTTGTTCTACAATATTTATTGTCTTTGTCCTCCGTTTGTGCATACTACTATGTTGCGCCCCAACCCGCCACCATCGTATTCAATTCCGCACTCCCCCACCATCGTATTCGAATCTCACATCCCCACCATCGTATTCGAACCTCACATCCCCAACATCGTATTAATCGCCCCACCATTGTATTCAAACTTTGCACCCCACTGTCATATTCAACCCCCCACCGGTATTCGCACGCCCCCACCGTGATATTAAAACCCCACCCTCCCTCCATTGTATTCAAACCACGCACCACACCCTGCCATATTTGTATTCAAACCCCACCATCTTATTCAATCCCTGCCCCCACCATGGTATTCAAACCCCGCACTCCCCAATTCCTACCAGGCCGATTGGACAGCCCCTTCTTGAGGCAACAGCACAGTCCCAGCAGTCCCACTTCGACACCCCCACCCAGGGGGTTGTCACCACTCCGCGCCACCGCACCGCAAGCACAGACGCACCGCGCCGCCGGTAGGTAAAGCCCGTCATTAGGACGGCGCGATGGAAAAGTGTCTCCAGGTGAAAATTTATCAATTGGCAAGTTTCGGTTCTAGGACAACTGTAGATGGATGCTTTTGACATTTATTGATTCTCTGACATCACAGGGTATACATGTAGATGGCAATAAATGGGCTAAAATAAATTGTTTTTTGGTTGACGGCAGCTATTTCAACTTCACTTTTAATAACATAATACGCAGTGACAACATAGTAACAACTTGATCATATATCACAGAATCTCAAGAGTATGGGGCACCAGGACAGTCTTTTAGCTCAGGAGGTAGAGCGCTCGTCTTGGGATTAAGAGATCGCGGTTCGAATCCCAGCTCCTCCGTGTTACATGTTGAAGTGTCCTTGGGTAAGACACTGACCCCCTAATGCCCCCAATAAGCAGGTTTGCGCCTTGCATGGCTGCACGGCAGCTATTGGTGTGTGAGTGTGGGTAAATGGGTAAACGTGAAGCACATTGTAAATCGCTTTGGGAAGTCTTCATTGACTTGAAAAGCGCTATAGAAATGCAGATCATTTCATTTCATCTTCTGGGCTGTTGTTCCCCGTATGACCAATGCCAGAGTTTTGTCCGCATTGCTGGCACTAAGTCTGATTTGTTTCCAGTGGGAGTTCTGGACTTTTCCAAGGCTGGCCTTTGTCACCGATTCTGTTCATAACTTTTATGGACAAAATTTCTAGGCGCAGCTGTAGTATAGAAGTGGTCCGGTTTGGGGGCCACAGCATCACATCTCTGGTTCTTGCAGATTATGTGGTGCTGTTGGCTTGCTCAAGCCGTGATCTTCAGCTCTCACTGGAATAGTTTGCAGCCGAGTGTGAAGTGGCGAGGATAAAGATCAGCACCTCTAATTCCATGATCATGGTTCTCAGCTGTAAAGGTGTGGGTCGGGTATGAGATCCTCCCCCAAGCGGGGTCTTGTTCATGAACAAGGGTAGGAAGGAACAGGAGAGACTGATCAATGCAGTGCCTGCAGTCATGCAGACCTTGTACTCGTCTGTTGTGGGGAAAGAGCTGAGCCGAAAGGCAAAGCTCTAGATTTACCAGTCGATATTAGTTCTTACCTTCATTTACAGTCATGAACTGTGGATCATCACCAAAAAAAACAGATCCCGGATACAAACAACTGAAATGAGTTTCCTGCGCAGGGTGGCTGGGCTTTCCCTAAGAGATAGAGTGAGAAACTTGGTCATCCGAGAGGGACTCGGCGTGGACTGCCCCTCCACATTGAGAGGAGACAGCTGAGATGATTTGGGCATCTGGTACGGATGCCTCCTGAACACCTATCTCAGGTTATCTCGGGTGGTGTTCCAGGCATGTCTTACCGGCAGCAGGCCCCGGGGACGAACCAGGACACACTAGAGAGTTTGTCTCTAGGCTGGTGAAACCCCTGGAGAACTGGACAAAGTGGTTAGGTAGGAATAGCTAGGTCTGGGCTTCCCTGCTGAAGCAGCTTGCCCCTGCAACCCAACCTTGGATAAGTAGTGGATAATTGATGGATGGACCCATAATTTATCCTAATTACAGCTGTGACAAAGTAATAGCAACTTTTGAAGGATAAAATCCATATCCTGAGCTAAACCAGTCTGAGTCAGTATTTCAAATGTTTTTTTCTTACATTTGTGCTTTGAAGCTTTCTTAATAGCTAATTGTGTTGTTTTTATACCTCTAGCGGACAGCGATGAGCAAGGGAGCGGCGATCGCAACGTGGCAACTGTGTCGCCCATCCCCAAAATCATCACCACGCCCATCAAGGAGGACGTCAACATGGATCGTGATGACCTGTTTGACTGGGGTGAGCTCTCCTATTTAATTTAGTAATCTTATTTCCTAGACATTTTATTAAATTTGCATCTGGTTAGCTACTCCTCTTGCACTATCGGCACTATGGTAAAATACTATACGTAGCCATAATACAATACAACTTTTACTTATATCTGTACATTCAAGGAAACTGCGGGTCAGATGTATCGACATTTCGTTCTGTATACACGTGTACTAGAATGACAATAAAGTAGATCTGAATCTGAATCTGAATCTGAAAATACAAGAAAAAAGTCTAGACATTTTTAATTGTAATTACGATACTTTAGAACTCATTTTTGCACCGAAAAAGATGGATAATTCTTAATTATATTTGAGTAATGAATAGTGAATACATGTCAAGTCATGTTTATTTTGACAGCCCTATATCACAAGGAGTTAAAAGGGCTGCACAGACCACAGACTATTGCAAACTACAGACTACTAGTATGCCATCCCTTGGTCGAAAACCTTCATGGGGGCTTGGACAACACAATAACACACAATGCTCCCTAAAAATGAGAAAAAAATAAAAAATATTAAAATATTTATAAGAAAAGTTACTCCCCATTTAGGAGTTGGGTGAAATAACGGTAATATGGAGCTTACATTTTCTGTCGCAGGACGTTCTTCCTATTACAATTTACCACTGGGAAAAATGACCTTAATTCCTTGCATGCCCCATAACAAATGTACATATTTGATGCATAATACTTTCTATTGCCCTATTTAGGTGTAGCGTGTAGAAAACAGTACAAGTCACAGTTTTTGTTCATAGTTATGCCGGGGGTGCGCCTTATACCCTGGTGAGACTTATCTGTGAATTTTTTAACACATTATTACCGGGCAAAAATTTGAAAATGTTATTTTCACATTACACCGCAAGTGAGCGCTCTAGGTCCGTGTTGATAATATAAAAATGGCCGATGTTGTCCCGTGCGTGAAATGCCGTCACGAGTATACGCCACAAGGGCAAACGTCACCAAAACAGTTATTCAATTATTCCTGTATTATTTCAATAAGCCAATACCTCATGCATATTACAATTTAACAAATATTCAGAAGAAGATAATGAATATTTAAATCAACTACTACAGCAAAAGTAAGATGTCCCAGTGTATTACGGTTAGGAAAATATATATTAAACTGAAAGGTTTGATGCCACTTTTTTTATACTCGTACTTAGGTCAACATCTTAAGTAGTGCTTAATTCCAATAAATGCTTGAACTTCAAGTTATTCTTACAACCAAAAAAGGTTCATAATTAAAAAATATTTATACATCGGAACTCCAATTTTATATTTATCCTTAAAAATAGCTCTCTATGAACAGTAGCCTGTGGACCGGTACTGAAAATAGCTCACCAGTGATGGATCTTCGTGATTTTCTAGAAAAATTATGTTTTTTTCTCTGACTGTGCCTATTTTAGCATTGTATTCAATAGTAATAACATAATAGAAACATAGCAACAACACAGTAAGAAGTGTTAAGCTTGGGACTTGTAATTAGGGAGCTATACAAATAAATGTGACTTGACTTAAAGGGATAGTGTGTAATATTCAGTGCCTCCTAGTGGTACAAAGAAACCTTCATTTAGTAAAAAAAAAAACTGATAATAATTAAGAAGCTCTGATTTAATAAGACATTGCATACTGTACGGTTGCTATGAAAACTTTCCCTAGCTTTTGAATCCTTTGCCTGTCTCTCAGAGCCCAAACAAGAGCAAAGAGCACCAATCCAAGAGTCAGCAATCTCAAAGCCAGTCCAGAGCGTGGCCCCCCGAGCCCGAGAGCCCGCCGCCTTCTCCTCCACGTGGGATTCCGCCACGGACGATCTGGTGGACGTGTGGGACTCTGGAGCCCCTGAGGCCTCCCTCGTGTCCAACGATCAGGCGTCTGGCGTTCGCTCACAGCCTCTCCTCAGTTTTGACGACATCACGGGCGGCAACTTGTGCCCGGCAGTAGATGAGGAGGAACCGGCCAGCCTGGTAGACGTGAGTGCTTCGGAGCAGATGACACTCAGCTACCAGCATGCGCTGCAGCACGCCGCTGGAGACGGACACACGCTCATGACCAATGGCGAGATGTTGATGAAGGAAGCCACTCAGGTGGGCAGGACTAAGAAAAATGTCTTCATACAGTTGCCATTAACAGGTCTAAAAATAGAAAGTGTTTCAAAAGTCCATAGCCTTACAGTGAATCTATTATATATACAGTGGAATTTCGGTTCTCGACCAAAATCTGTTCCAGAACCCTGTTCGAAAACCGATTTGTTCGATCACTGAAATCATTTTTCCCATTAAAAATAATGTAAATCGTTTTAATCCGTTCCAACACCCTGAACCTTGAATGTTTAACGTAAACATAAAGCTAACCCAGGCTAATCGTACGTTCGCGTTATCGTAATCTTCCGTATGAAAGATTAGGCTAACATCTCATCTCATCTCATCAGCCGTACCGCTTATCCTCATTAGGGTCGCGGGGGGCTGGAGCCCATCCCAGCCATCTCCGGGCAGTGGGCAGGGGACACCCTGAACTGGTTGCCAGCCAATCGCAGGGCACACAGGGACAGACAACTCATTCGCTCATTCACACCTAGGGACAATTTGGACCGGCCAATTCACCTGAAATGCATGTTTTTGGAACGTGGGAGGAAACCGGAGTGCCCGGAGAAAACCCACGCAAGCACGGGGAGAACATACAAACTCCGCACAGGAAGTCTGGAGCTGGATTTGAACCCACGACAGGTTCCCATGACATGAACTGTGCCGCACAAGCGCTAACCACTGCGCCGCCGTGCTGCCCTAGGCTAACATGAACGTGTAAAAATTAAAAAATCAGGTCATTTACATGTCATTTAGCACCCAGGTCTCCACAACAAGTGGTGAGCGGTTCATTGGAAAGGGGGCTCCGTTCCAACACCCTCAATGTTGGGCTCTGTTCCAACACCCTCAATGTTTACCTTGAATGTTTAACGTAAACATAAAGCTAACCCAGGCTAATCGTACATTCGCGTTATCGTAATCTTCCGTACAAAAGATTACACTAACATGAACTAACATGGTGGTCAGCAGAAGGCGCAGGTGGCCGGTGGTGCTATTATTTCTTTCTTGAATGCAGTAGTTGTACGCACTACTTTTCTCTTTCCACCTGTAGCAACTTTGCTGCTAGCACTGACTTTCTTCGGAGGCATAATTAGGGGCTAAAACACTTCATACACCTGTATTAAAAGCGAAAGCAAAACGAAGCACGTCCGCACGCGATGACAGTTGGTCACGAAAAGAGCGATCTACACCCATACGCCGCTCAGCATCGCACCCTAGCGTACGCACTCACGCATTACCGGCGTTCGAACTCAGATGTTTTGACCGAACAGCAAGCAAGACTTTCTCGAAATTCTGGGTCGGACTCCGATTTTTTCGAACTGAGAGGCGTTCGAAAACCGAGGTTCCACTGTAGTTGGCTTTAAAATGGCATAACTTTTAACTTGCCACCATTCATAGCTGAGGAAATATGGCGACTTTTGAAACACCCTGTATTTTAATGCCCCAGCCCAAGGGCTGCCTTAAACATGTTTGCACTTTTTACATCTTGTGGTCAAATATGACACAGTGTCCCATTAACAACTGATTTTATTACAGGCAAGTGAGGGCTACTTCAGCCAATCGCAGGAGGAGGAATTCGGTCACTCAGAGGAGGGTTTGGCAAAATCCACACCTGTCCTTTATAATAAGCCACCAGGTCAGTTTTTCCAAAGTCAGCCATGTTTTAACGGCATACTTGTTGATATTAATTGATAAACAGGATTGGGAGGCTTACTTTAAAAAGTGTCATCTGATACATTCACTATTTACTAATCTGAATACTACATCAAAGTAATGTAACTGGATTACTTTTGATTACTTTTGGATTATTCCAATACCAAATATGCTAATAAAAGACAAAACAAAACAAAATTACTAAATTGAACAAATGTAACTTTGCAGAAGACGTGGAGAACATCGTATTTAGGTAGTTGCTTGTTGACATACATAAAAGTACCTCCATTTTAACCATGTTCTATGATTAATCAAGCAAAACTAAAATGTCCCTTTCACATTGAAGATAAGATATGCTATATTTTAGTTTAAATTAGGAGCATATCAAGAACCAAATATTGTTTTAAACACACCAATCTTTAACTTTCTAAATTTCCAATGACGTTTTTACTGGTTTGAAATGTGAAAGCCAAACCTCTTGGAAGTGCAGTATTTATGACATAACAATACAGTTATACAAATACAAATACAAAAAGAAGATGATTAACAAAATTTACTAAATATCCCTGACCGCTTAGGGAGTAAATTTGCTGTCTAGGGCCCAATACGCACACGTTAGCAGCCTCACAAAACTGCAGGCTCAATTCAACAAAATGAGTGCTACATTGAAGGAGAAAATAAAGTACAGACAAAAAGAAAAGTGCTTTACTTGCAAAACACTCTGACATACACGCAGCGGTGAATAAAGTGCTGGTTTGTACAAACTCCACATCGTGTATAAACCTAATCTCTCTCTGTCTCTTTATTGTTAGTGATTGAAATTTGTCTTTCGGCGCATTATTTGTATGAAATACAGTTTTAAATAAAAATTGTAATCCTGCAAAGTAATCCTTTTTTAACTAAAAGTACCTTTCATTTCATTACGTCTTTTTTTCTGTAACTGTAAGGTAATTCAATAACATTGTTTTGTATCCTGATTAGGTTACATGTATTCCGTTAAACCCTGATGAGAAATGATGTAATATACAATTCACGGTTCACGCTGCCCTTAACCGTCTGGGTTGTTGGGCACTAACGCACTGTTGAAGGTTCCTGATCTGTTATTGTGTCGTAGCAAAGTTGGCACCAGTACATTCCTCAATGTTATCTTTGCTCTTCCTCTCCTCCTTCCCCATTGGACTGTCCTGATGATCTTGCAATGTGACCATACCACTGCAGTTTTTGTCTGCGCACAGTTGACAACAGTGTAGTTTCCAATGTGCCCTCCGAGGGTGTTGCCAAAATTGTGTTTGTCACATGGGCTATGTAGCTACTGCCTAGAAGTTTCCTGTAGCATGGCATCTCTGTGGCCTGGATTTTCTTTTTCAGTTTTGCTGGGAAAGTCCATGTCTCCCAAGCGTAAAGGAAGATAGAAGTAACCAGCGCTTGCATTATTCTGATATCCCAAGAGTATTTTTTCATTTTGTAGACGAGTTCTTCCAACTTACTTTGTTGGTTGAAGGTGGGACGTTCCATATGGCAGTGATAAAGGTTTTCCTACGACGCAATTTAGGTGTCAAATTTCAACTTCACTTTTAATAACGTGTCTAATTCGTTGTTTTTCGCGGGGGTTCTGCTCCAGAAAGGTCAATATATAGTCAAAACTTTTATTTATTTGTTTATTTATTAATACTCTATCATCGGCTCGCTACAACGGGTCAGGTGTATCGACATTTCGTTCTGTGTACATTGTTACAAAGAATGACAATACAAAGGAAATTATTATTATTATTATATATTGAAACCAAAGAACAAACACAATTTACAAGCTTACACATTTGTTTAACAATTAAAAGTAGGGGATACTTTATGAAAGTGTTGCTTACATCATTTCGTCGTGTACAACTGATTGACAATCAGAAAATGGGCGGGGCTACTTTTGAGCCAATCTGAATTCAGAACACAATGCACAATGAAAGTCTGTAAAGTAGCAAAACCGCAAAAAGTAAACCGCTTCACAGCAAGGAATTGATTTATTGAATGTCTTTATTTCGGCTTCTTTTAGGTTAAATATAATGTTATGCCTGGTGGTTCAAGGATTTAATCATCTACAACAGGGATGTCAAACTCAGTTTCAGACTTTCCAAACTCGGAAGGGCCGAATCAGTTAAAGAATGTGAAGTCCAAATTTTTAGCTTTGTTTTTAAGTATTATGGTTTATCATTCAGCCAACTTTAGTAACTTATCCTAAATCCTATGATCACGGATGACTAGGAATCTTTTCTAAACACATCTCATTTATTCACAAACAATGGGGAAAAAAGATTTTCATATTTGGCATTCAATGTGTTAACTGTTTTTTTTAACAGTTGAGTGAAGGTAGTCTACACCTGAACCAACTACCAAGCTTTACAAGTGCAACACTGCCCTCTAGCAGCCAGGCAGAACATTTGCTTTGCATATATTTAAAAATTCATAACTAAAAGGACCTAGTGACTTGCTTCTTTTTGTGACATACATTACTCAGAAATTTATGGATATATGTTCGACATGCTTGCTCAACGACCAAGCTAATCACTACCTTTTGTTGTTTGTAGAGATCGACATCACATGCTGGGATGCTGACCCCGTTGCAGAAGACGACGAAGACGATTAGCCGGCCGGCTAATCGGACGCCGAACGGCCTCTAAACTAGGAAGTGCGCTTTCGTCAAAAGAAACACATTTTTCTACGGAAAAAAACTAAAAAAATATAGGGGGGAAAAATGTAAAAATGCAAAGAAACCAACGAAAAAGTCTGAAATGAAAACCTGTATTTTTGTTTTTTGTTTTTGAGAAAAATAATAACAGTAGCTGAAAAATCGGGGTTACGTCATATGATTTTTTTGTGTGTGTATTTGTTTCTGTATTTATTTCTTTTTTTTTCTTTTCTTTTTTTTATGCTATGCAGATGTTTTCAAGACAGTTTAGTGCTATGGAAATCATAATTCACAGTTAAGGTCCATGTACTAGTGTGCTTTATCCTCACGCTTTAGATTTTAAAACAATATGTAATAGTTTACCAGTATCAACCTTGAGCTACTTTCAATTATACCTAGACTAAGCCAGCAGTAGGCAAACTATGACTCGCGTGCTTGTTTCAATTAGCCCCCCCAAATGTTAAAAATAAAATGATAATGTGTTTAAATGGTTCAAAAAGTCCTACTACTAAAAATGAGTTGATTTTAGTTCCCTTTCTTGTCCCCAATGTCCCCGACATTGAACTATTTTTTGCTTGCCATATTTTTATCAGACGGCGGAAAACATATTTATTTTATCAAGATCTACATGAAAAAAAACACTTCTGAGTTAGCTGAATTGAATTTTGAGTTTTTTAATGCATATTATTAAAACTTAGTTCCTAAAAAGGGTCATTTTTTATGATTTAGCTTTAATCATATGTGTTCCAAAACATTTTTTAAATGGTCAACACATTAAAAAAATATACAAAATGTATTTGTATTTTGCATGTTGGTTTATCGCTATTTTACGAAGACTTTAAATTTTTTGTCATTAATCATTATTTGCATGAACTGATTGTCTACAATAAGGGCCAAAAGTGAGATATGTCTTTGTGAAATAGCACCAGCGATACAAGAAAAAAATAATTAATAATAATCCATGTTTTTCTAGTGTATTATTGAAGTAAAGACTTCCAGACTCTATTGGTAGATATAAAAAACTCATATTTATATATTTTTGGCCTAATTTTCAACCCAATGCGACTCGCAGATGAAAAAGATTGCCCACCCCTAGGCTGAACACTAGGAGCCTGCTGGATTCTAATTTTAGCATCGCCAGTCCCAATAATTTCCCAGAACGTGTACTAGTACATGGATCTTACAAAATCAACAACTTACCACAGTTAACTACTTCATGCTACAAGTACATTTACTGACTAAGACAATTCTACTAGCTAGCATCCAGCGCGTGATAAGAAAAGACGTTTACCTTGTATTGAATAAACCGTCATTATCCGCCTTTCTTCTGCTTTCATCCAGTTCAATGTTCAGGGTTCGTACAGATGCTTGAAATCCTTGAAAATGCTTGTATTTTGATGTCGTGTTTTCAAGGATTGAAAAGAAGTGCTTGTAAATGTTTGAAATTGCTTAAAAACTACACCAACACTGCTCTCTGGTGGCTTCGGTTTGCCATTATATTTCTACTTCCCTCGTGATTAACTGCAGCTGGCATTAGTTTGCTGGGCTATGTCCGACGACAGACACACATCGTGTCGCGCCCAAGAGGACAGGTGCATGTTACACCTAAAAAGGGCACTCTGATGTGTTTATTAGTGCAAGGATTACACATCAATTGTGAACATTTGTTTTGGGCCAATCAAAAAAATAAGGTAGCATTTACCAATGGTAAAATTGTATTGGTGAAAACTTCCTACAACTGAAAATGTAATTTACAGGCTACTGAGATATTACCCAACACCTTTGTGGAGAGAGATGTGTCTCAAAAACAAATATTTTCGGGAATGTCTCATTATCTAAAAACCCTTGTCATAACAAATGCACATGTAAGATTAAAAATCACATGTATGTAAATCGCAGATATATTTGTGCCTCTACAAAGTGCATGATTCCCACTGGATGTTTTATTTTAATGGTAACCGAGAAATTTGATAATTGGCTTTGAAATTCCTTTAAAAGTGCTTGAATTTGGCTAATGAAAAAGGTGTACGAACCCTGAATAGTGTGTTGTTGTTTTTTTGTTCCTGAAGCTAATTATTAATTTATCGCATCAAGGATAAAATGTAATTCATTTATTTTGGTTTGTTTAGGGGCAGCTGAAAGCAATATAGCGTCTCACTTTAGATTTGGGTACATTTTGCTCCAGGGTTGGGATGTATTCACAAATGCCCCCCCCCAAAAAAACAAACCCTGACAATTATTATACTGTAGATATTTTGCCAGGTTTTTAGAATCGTTTTCATTTCAAACATGTTGCACAGTCACTAAAAAGTAGTTCGGAGATTTTAGTTTTGTCACACTTATAAATGGGTTGAATGTTTGAAAAATAGTTTACAACAAAAAACTTTTCGACCATTTGTCAGCGCAATTAAAGTATTGGAAATTAGCTGCTTTTGGGGGTCCTCCCCAAAAAAGATTTGTGCAAAGAAATCTAGCTGGTTGAAACATCGGCAACTGCTTTTTTCTTGTCTTTTTCTTTTTTGCTTTATATTCTTGTAGAAAATGTAAACTCCTAGGCAATAATATTAATAATATACATGTGTATGTGTTGCAATATCACCTGGCTCATTGTGATGCTCATGTCATAATTAGTTCAACTCTTAGATTGCTTATTTTTTAAAGGATTGATTTCTTAAGAATAATACTTTGCCACCACTACTCCAAACACCAAATTTTAATCAATGCTATGTTTTTCAAATATAATAAAAGAGATACATCAACCTGTTTAGGCGTCTCTGGGGGTATTTTAAAGTTTGTATACCGACCAATCTCTGGTCACTAGTTTCTGAAGTAGAGCCGTGATTAGTAATGAGGCAAAATCTGAGGGAATTCGACATCCTCATTTGTCATCACAGTTTTCAAAATGGCCGCCCTCAGAGATAGTTAACAAACAAAAAAGTCTGTGTTTGATCATATTATTTTTAGGGAATCCTATAGTTGGCTACAGCTTTAATTTGGCAATCTAAAAACAGAATTAAAGGGACAGTGTGTAATAGTTTGCACTTCTGAATTGTAAAAATACTTGATTAAATTAGAAAAAAAAAAAAAATAATAAATAATCAGCAAAAATACATGATTAATCATGTAATGATGCATTTTTTTGGAATACTTGTATGTCGAGAACATCTTGCTCCTACAGGTACCCGTCAAAACAGTGCTGGCAAAAGGCTTGGTCAAAAAAATGATGAAAAATGGTGATGTTTGGTCATTTTGAGTCTCCGTACTCTCTATTCTTCCCTGTGCTTTGTAGTACCTGATTTTGATTGCAATACACAGACTACAGTGACATTTAGTGGTCAAATATTACAGTGTCCTTTTAAAAAGACATTGTGTATAACTTGGCGCTTTCTTGTGGAAAAAATTTTTTATTCATTGAAAAAAAAAAATCGATTGATTTGAATTATAACAAGAAACGAATTAATTATCATATAAAACAAAATGATGTGGTTTGATCAGTTTGACTTAATTTGAGGTTTCTGGGTATTTTAAGCAAAAAACAGTCCTAAAAGTGTATGACCAAAAAGTCAAACTGTAAAAACATTTATCTTAAAGTTGAGATGAAGATAAAAAAAAAAGCTGAAATATAGCAATGTAAGAACTGATCACAACTGAGAATCAAGATTTTTCTAATATGCAAAGATTATTTTATGCATGTGTGAGCATTATAAGAAACCTCACCTTATTTGTGTAATCACAGACAAAAATAAATTGACTTTGAGATTTCAGTGAATAAAAGAAAACCAAATTAGAATTTGAATAGAAAGGTTTTGTGCTTTCTCCAAATATGCCTTAAATCGCACGCACAATTGCTGCTCTGGTTTTCCTCCATTTGGAACATTCAAAGCTGCTGGTAGTTTTCATGTCGTCATCCATTGGCAAACTGCTGTTTGACCCACTCTGGTATATATATATATATATATATATATATATATATATATATATATATATAATGATCCACTTGGTGTAGAATAAGCAGACAGTAAACATCCTGTTTTCCATTAGTCACGTTCTGTTCATGAAAATGTCCACTGATGTGGTCAAATTAAATTGTTTTTTCAAAGGTGCAATCTGCTTTTTTATTAAACTACTGTGCATTACACAGCAACACAAACATGTATATATATAAAATAATAATATTGTACCCTCCTCAAACCTGGAGGGATTATATCTGTGTCATTGTCAGACTTTGGTCCTCTACCACAGTCATGTCTATTTGAGGGTTCTGCACTGCTCATCTGGACTGAGGTTTCAGATGTTGTTCCTGGGATCTGTTAGAGCCATGCTTCCAGTTTGGAGACTACTGCCCAGAGTACCCCCATTACGTCATAGACTACTCTGTTCTTGACCTTCCACATCTGTACCAGCTGTAATTACAATCCTTGGTACATATCCAGTTCCTTTTTCCTGATTTTGGCCTCAGCTGGGAATACCACTTCTCCAATTACCACTCTCTTTTGCTTTTCTTTGCACCACCCCTGGTCATCTTCAAGATTCTCCTTTAGACATCATTATTTTTTCTGATCCTCAATTTCAGTTAGCAGTGCAATACTGATCAATGGAACCATTGGAGAGTGGTTTCAAACCACAGTAAGCGTGGGACAATGCTCCAATTTTATTATATTCCTGGGGTGGGTTATGACCACAGCCCTAGACCAGGGATGTCCAAACTTTTCAAAAAGCAGGCCAGATTTGGTAAGCTAAAAATGTGTGAGGGCCGACTCTTCAGCCTGGTATTCTTTGAACAGTCTTTGATAAATTCGCCCTCAGTGAAAAGTTAGCAGTGCTTGGCGATCAGTGTCACGACTTCGTAGCTCACTTTTGTAGCGTTTTCATTTAACATGCAGGGTCTCTTGAAAAAGTTATTCTGTGCCTCTTGATATTATATTTAAATAAATATGACTATCCTTGACTTGACTTGAAAACAGCCACAGTCTCATGGAAAATTAGGAAGATGCCGTTGTTTCGGATTTTGAGGGAAAAAAAATACTCCAGTTTCCACCTGTCCTGGAAGCAGCGGCCCTCACAGTCAACTTTCCTTTTTTTGTCAACAATCGCCAAGTCAAAAATGGGGTGGGCTAAAACTCTCACAGAAAGCCAAGGGCAAAGTGGCCAAAAGGCTACTGTCATCCAGTAATAAAATCTTGTTGTTGTTTTTTTTTTGTCCCAGTTTATTTTATAGGTCAACACTACGGTCAAATTACTAATTTTATGACAGAGGCCACGGGCAAGTAAAAATTTCGTCACGGGCCGTAATTGGCCCCCGTGCCGGACTTTGGACATGCCTGAATGAGCCCAACATGATGGTACTGTCAGCATTGGGACTCAATGTCGCTGATCTTTGTCTTGATGAAGGTATTTCGGTACAGACAGGAGAAGAACATGGAAGTCAGAGGTCTGATCAGTCACCTTGACAAAGCATCAACCCAGTACCGGATGGAATTCAGAAAAAAAAAAAAAAAGTAATGACAAACAACGCCCAAGGTATCACCACAAACATCATCATCATTACTAAGAGCTTGAACCTGTCACCAGATATAAATGTCTAGTTGTCATATCAGAAGAGGGGTCAGGACCAGAATTTATGATCTGAATAGCTAAAATCAAGGCCAGACTTAAACCCGTCTGGAGGGACAAGAAGTCCGACTCATGCAAGCGCTGGTTACTTCCATCTTCCTCTACCCTTGCAAGACATGGACTCTCACAGCAAAGCTGCAAAGGAACCACTCTGGGCTATGGAGTTCCGATAATACAGTACACTTCTAACATCAGCTACATAGCCCATGTGAGAAATAAAACAGTTCGCAACACCATCTGAGGGCACATTGCTCCCTACGTAGAAGAGTGGTAAACGGTGTGCAGACAAAAACTGCAGTGGTATAGTCATGGCACAAGATCATCAGAACAGGCCAAGATCATTCTCCAGGGCAGAGTCCAAGGGTTCAGGAGGTGAGGAAGGCAGAAAATGAACTGGACTGAGAATATCAAGGGATAGACTAGTGCCAACTTTGCCAGGACGTAAACACAGGCCAGGAACAGTCAACAGTGGAGAAGGATGTCCAGAGTTTTGTCTTTAGTCTTGCCCCAACAACCCAGGATCCATGAACCATGATATCATAAAGCAGATAAACACAGTGAAATTTTAGAAGTTAAATACAATTTAAAAAATGTACAAAAATTTTGCAATTATTTAATAACTCTCTTGTTCAAAGTGCTTTACCATAACTAAAGTGACTCAGTCATTGGCATTTGCGCGAAAAAAGCTTGTGCAAAGAAAGCTGAATAGTGGAATGATGCAGTGACTGTAAAGGTAATATGGGGCCTAAAAGATCCAGCCCGACACGGTCCGTAAGTATTAAGGCCCAGCCCGTAATCGACAAATTGACTTGATTCAGGGACCAAACCTAAAAAACCTTGAAATTGCATATTTTATTTGTAAGGACAAGGAAGAGGATGGAGGAGGAAAAAAAGTGTGACTTTGGCTGCCGAGTGCATGCGGTGCGTACACGCATGCGTGCGTCAGCGTGTGCGCACGCTGATTAGCATGTCGGCACTGTCGGACAAAGAAAAGGAGCCACAGAACACACAGGGTAATGTTACAACAGCATGACGTCACAGCTGTGAAGTGTGCGACTGCCGAAAAGTGTGGTGATAAGAATGGCTATTGTAAACAAACGGCAGTGAGCACAGAGTGCCTTATTGAACATACGATTGGCGACAAGGATGTAGTTTCCACTCTCGCCCATTCTTCCGTTCATCGCCCTGCCTGGCAATCCGCCAGTCCCATCGCCTTGCAGGTTAGGATCTTTTGAAACCTTTATTGAAACCATCTTGCTATTCGACGGTAGCGACGAGCAAAGGAGGGCAATTCTAATCTATAACCTGTGCAATGAGGGCCAACTCATCAAAGCAGCCAGGAAATTTGCGGACTGTATTGCATATCTCTCTAGACATTTGGCTGCTAGATTATCTTCTGACAGCGTCGACAACAGCCAGGTGAGTCGGTCCACCATATCGTCGCCAAACTTTGAGGCTTCGCCACCATCTGCTGGTTTGTAGATTTGAAGGACGAGATATATAGAGACCAGCTAGCTGAGCTCACGGCAAACCTTTAACTGTGGGGCAAGCTTTTTTTTTTTTTTTTATCATCGGACAACACGTCACTAATGGGATTTTAAAAAAACAGCAAGAGAGAAGCCCGGCCTATCTTGAGTTATTGTTTGACATTTGAGGCCCGAACCGAATTTCGGGTGGCTTTCAGGCCGGGTTTGGGCCTGGGCTCTAAGTGATACCTTCTTCAGCAAGATCATGTTTTAAGTCCTTGGATCTGGTACGTGGGTTGAGTTTAACTATTCTCACCATCCCTAACCTCTATTTGAGATGTTTCTTTCCCCGACACTAACTACAACCCCTAGCAAAAAGTATGGAATCATCAGTCTTTGTCAAGCAGTCACGCAGACATTTTACTCTGTCGAAAAAACTCAGATCACAAACATGAAACAATCGTAAGGTCATTCCAAAGTGCAACATAATGGCATTCAGAAACGCTAAAGGAAATTAAGAAAAAACATTGTAATTGTCAGTAAATGTTATTTTTATAGAGAAGTGCAGGTAAATAAATATGGAATCACTTAATTCTGAGGAAAAAATATGAAATCAGTGGATTTTGAGTAGAAAATAAGGACACACCCAATCAATTTCCTTTCCTTAATTTGGCACCAGAAACACATGACATCTGCTCGTTAAAACAGTGCAGTTATCACACCTTGGAGGGCTCCTGGACTAGGTGGATTGGCAAGAATCATGGCTGAAACAAGAGAGATGTCTCTTGAAACCAAATACAGGATCGTCAAACTTCTCGGAGAAATAACTACTTGTATGGTTGCCTAAGATGTGGGCTGTTCACGGTCAGCTGTATCAAAGATTTGGACCAAGTACAAACAGCATGGGAAGGTTATTAAAGTCAAGCATACTGGTAGGCCAAGGAAGACATGTAGACGAGAAGACAAACAACTAAAGGCCATATGTCTTGAAAACAGAAAAGGCACAACAAGACAAATAAAGAGAAAATGGGAGGAAATTGGAGTCAATGTATGTGACAGAACTGTGCACAGTTGCCTTACTGAAATTGGATTTTTACATAGGAGAGCTAAAAGGAAACAATCGTTGACGCTTAAACACAGAAGAACAAGACAGCAATGGGCTAAGGAGAGGAAATCGTGGACTGTGGATGACTAGATGAATGTCTTCAGTGATGAGTGGTGCCGTTCCAGTGAGATTAACAAAGAGGACTGCCTAAAGAAAACATAAAAATTCCCACAGTCCTTAAATATATTGGGGCTGCATGTCAGGCAAAGGCACTTGTGAGATGGGTGTGGTCGAATCTGCAATAAATGCTTGAGTTTACATTTACATTTTGGAGAGCTTTCTTATTCCATCAATTGAAAAAATGTTTCGGAATGATGAACTCATTTTCCAAGATGACAATGCATCTTACAGAGCAAAAACTGTGAAAGCAGTAATTGGAGAAAGACGTACCCAGTCACTGTCATGGCCTGCAAGTAGCCCAGATCTCAACTCAATTGAAAACCTGTGGTGGAAATTCAAAATAATTTGTCTATAGCGAGGCTCAGACCTGCAAAGATGATCTGGCAATTGCAATCAAAGAGAGTTGGCACAAGTTTGATGAAGAATACTGTTTGTCACTCATCAAGTCTATGCCTCAGAGACTGCAAGCTGCCATAAAAGCCAAAGATGGTGTAACTAATCACAAGTGATATGTTTTGTTATTTTTTTGTCTGTTTTTCATGATTCCATTTTTTTTTTCCATAGAATGGAGTGATACCTACAAAAGCTTTAAGGAAGAATTAACACCAGTACTGCAGAAAGTATTTAACTATGCTCTAACAAAAGGAGATCCCCCCAAATCATGGTCGGAAGCCATCATAACAGTCCTGCACAAAGAAGGAAAAGACCCAATATTGTGTGAAAGCTATAGACCAGTTAGTTTACTTTGTAATGATCTAAAAATTCTTACAAGCATACTGGCAAAAAGAATGCAGAAATTTATAGCGAAATTAATTAGAAATGATCAAACAGGGTTTATTCCGGGAAGGCAGGGTGCAAACAATATTAGGAGGATACTAAACATAATTACGAGCACAAAATCTAAGACCCAACCCTCGATGTTACTGAGCTTGGATGCACAAAAAGCTTTCGATAGGGTGAAATGGAGCTTCTTACATCAATCACTTATAGCTTTTGGCTTCCCTCCAATATTTGTTGAATGGGTGAAAATTATCTATAAAAATCCGAAATCTCGTCTTAGAGTAAATGGTCACTGTTCAGATTTCTTTGAAATCAAAAGAGGAGTCCGGCAAGGGGATTGCTTAAGCCCACTCTTGTTTGCAATAAGCATAGAACCACTCGCAGAATCAATTAGACAAAATGAGCAAATAAGGGGGATATTGGATGAAGGAGGAACAGAACATAAAATATCATTGTTTGCAGACGACCTGTTGGTAATGCTGAAGGAACCTTCGTTATCAATACCACCACTGTTGGAGAGCCTTAAAATATATGGAGAAGTAGCTGGGTATTCAAATAATGAGAGCAAATCAATAGCAATGATGATATCAGGAAAATGTCCAACAGATGTGATTGAAAGGTTTGATTTTAAATGGACAAATAAAGGGTTTAAATATTTGGGGGTGACCATTACACCACATTCCACACAGCTGTTTGATGCAAATTATGGAATGTTGATAAAAGAAATAAGGAAAGATTTGGAAAAATGGGAAATTTTGCCCTTAAGTCTTATCGGCAGGATAGAAACAATCAGAATGAACATATTACCAAGACTATTATTTCTGTTTCAATCCCTTCCAATTCTGATCCCGGCATCCACATTTAAAATGTTAAATAAGTTAATAGCAAAATTCCTTTGGCAAAACAAGAAACCTAGAATAAAATACAAAACCCTGTTAGCTCCTAAAGAAAAGGGGGGCCTAGACCTACCCAATATTAAATATTACTATTGGGCAGCTCAAATTAAAGCACTCATCTTGTGGATTACTACAGACAAAGATGCGATATGGGTGGACATGGAGCAACGATCTTGTCCAAATATGCTGGTGGAATCGTTACCATACATATCAGTCACGAGGTGGAAGAAATTAAAAATCCAGAATGAATGGATTAAGGGAACTATTAAAACTTGGTCAACAATACAAAAAAAATTAAAAATATCAAGATCTGTGAATAGGGCTACCAAAATAGCGAAAAATCCAGACTTTAAACCTGGGGGTATGGAGGTAGGGTTTCAAAAATGGGCCCAAAAAGGACTGATGTTGATTACCCAAGTATTGGAAGCACAGGCAATGAAATCATTCGAACAACTCCAACAAGAGTTTGACCTACCCAGAAATGATTTTTACAAATATTTGCAACTAAGGCATTACCTCCAGAAACACGAGGAATGGGGGAAAATATGTAAGGAGCCAACTAAGGTAGAGGAATTATTAATATCGTATACAAAAGGACAATCAATAAAGGGGGTTATATCAAAACTATATAAAGCCCTGAGAATGGATCTCAGTAATGAGGACATGGCAGTTAAGGAAAAATGGGAACAAGAAACTAATGTAGCGATAAAAGACAACGAATGGGAAAAAACATTGAAAGAGGGACACAAAATAACCAACAGCCCGACATGGAGGGAGTTTGAATGGAAAGTAAAAATGCGATTCTTCTATACACCCTCTATCACTTCAAAATATAAAAATACCTCAAATCTATGCTGGCGTAACTGTGGGGGGGTCGGTGACTTTACGCATATTTTCTGGAATTGCCCTGTAATATTAAATTTTTGGAGAAGTATCCAGAGAGAAATAAAATTAATCACGGGCTGGGAGTTGCGGTTGGACCCAAAGGCTTACGTAATAGGAATTTTGCCAGAAGAATTACTATCTGGTCAACAGAAATATATACTAAGGGTAATGCTTCTGGTAGCAAAGAAAATGATCACAGTGTCCTGGCTGAAACCACAACCTCCTGACATAAAACAATGGAGAGACAAATTAAAGCAAATGTACATTATGGAAAAAATCACTGCAAAACTTCAACTGAAACTTGACCAATTTGAGAAAAGATGGAAGCCTATCACACAAATTTTACTTGATGTCTAAACACCTCCCCCTATTTATTATGTGCGTTGTTGGGTTTTTTTTTTTTTTTTTTTTTTTTTTTTTTTTTTTTGGGTGTATATTTTGATTTATTATTTTATATATATATATATATATATATATATGTATATATATGTGTGTGTATATATATATATATATATATATATGTTTCTTTTTGTATGGATGTATTGTATGAACATTTATTCTTCCTTTCTATTAATAGTATTTTTTTTCTTCTTTGTTGTTTCTTCTGTTATTTATGAGTGTGTCAAGTGTATATATTTTGTGTTGATGTATGATGGAGGAATCAAACCTCTGTCAAAATTGGTGTGAGAAATAAAAAGTTAAAAAAAAAAAAAAAAAAAAAAGAATGGAGTGATACCATATTTATTTCCCTGTGCGTGGTCTATAAAAGTAGCATTTATTGACACCACAAAGGTTTTTAATCATTTATTTTAGTGTTTCTGAATGCCAAGGAGTTGCCCTTTTGAAAAACGTTATTATTTTTTTCATGCTTTTTATCTGAGTTTGTTCTACAGAATAAAATGTTGGAGTGAGGGCTTTCTCAAGACTGGTTATTCTATACTTTTTGCCAAGCCTTGTAAAACTGTGCGTGTGGGCTTCTTCTTCCTTACTGGGATTTTCACAGTGGAAATTGACAGCTGTAATCTCTGAGCTAGCTTTTTGCATCCTTCCCCTAAACCGTGGTGACTACAATAACATTATTTATTTTAGGTCATTTGACAGTTTTTTTTAGGGCCCCCATGTTGCCACTTTTCAAAGAAAGTGCAAAGAGAAAGACAACTTGGAACTGGCCACCCCTGATACGCTGTCTTATAATTTGCTTTAGCTGTGTATGTAAATCAAAAGTCAAAGAACTTACCAAAATACCGTAAAATTCGGAGTGCACCTGATTATAAGCCGCACCCAGTACATTTTAAAGGAAAAAACAATTTGTACATACATAAACCACACCTGACTATAAGCCGCATGTGCCCGTATTGAAACATAAGATATTTGCAATGAAAGATGGTACACAGAAAGAGTTTTAATAATATACGGCACTTTAACGCCCTAACGTGCTGCCGGCCCGCCGGCAGGCCTCTGGACTTTTGATAAACAAATACATGTCTTTACGATGTCACCAGTCACTGAAATACGTCATGCCACATATCATTGGAAATATTGGGATTCAAATTACATATGATTGCCATTTTAAAATATACTAGTCAGAAAAACGTTACAATAAGTCTCAAACAAGATACCTGAAAACTATAAAGCCGGCATAACTCACCATTATGTCCCCTTCAACTTCTTTGAGTGTCTGCAAAATAGGCTTCGTTACATCAAGGACAATCCATAGAATCTAACCGTGTAAAGGTTTAAAGCTTGGGAAAAAGTAAGGGCTTATAGTCCTAATTCTACAGTAATTGTGTTTTACAATAATTAGTGATCAATATCAATAAAACAAGACTGCCCAAAGGTATGCACTGCCAACGTTTGTTTATGGGTCGAATGTGTAATATTTGACCACTAGACAGCCCTGTGCAAGGGCCAGTGATACATGGCAGAGTGTGGCGGCATCCTGCCGGCGCCAAACCAAGAAGGGATTCATTTTTAAAAATTATCATTGCTGTTATAATTCATGTATTTTTGCTTAGTATTCAAATCAATGTTTTTTTTTAATTGGATAAATGTTTATTTTCACCACAAGAAGGCACTAAATATCAAACACTGTCCCTTATAATAATAATAATAATAATACTAATAATACTAATAATAATGATAATAATACATTGTATTTTGAAGCGCCTTTCAGGACACCCAAGGTCGCTGTACATATGAGTAGGACACAACAATAAACATAGAGAAAAACAAGAGTAAAACAAGCAAGTAATGAACAGCCGATAAAACAAATTATAGTTCCAAGGGGCGGTGTGTGAGGCATATGGTCAAGAATAGGCAAGTCTGAAGAGGTGAGTTTGGAGTCCGGATTTGAAGGTGGACAGGGAAGCAGAATTTCGGAGGTCAGGCGGCAATGAGTTCCAGAGCTGGGGGGCAGAGCGGCTGAAAGCTCTGCTCCCCTTGGGGCTGAGGCGTGAAGGCGCTATAGTGAGGTGGAGGGAGGAAGATGATCTGAGGGTGCAGAATGGCGTGGCAATGTGAAGGAGATCGGAGAGGTAGGGAGGGGCAAGGTTATGAATGGCCATGTAGGTGTAGAGTTGCTGAAGGACAGAGGTGATGTGATGTGATGGCGAGAGGGGGTTTTGGTGATGATGCGTGCAGCAGAGTTATGGACCAGCTGAAGTTTATGGAGCGACTTTTGAAGTAAGCCGTGGAGGAGGGAATTGCAGCAATCGAGGCGTGAGGTGACAAGGCTATGGACGAGAATGGCTGTTGTGTGTGGGGTAAGGGAGGGGCGAAAATGGTCAATGGAGCGCAGGTGGAAGTAGGCTGACCGGGTGATGTTATTTATATGAAAGTTTGAAAAGAGAGTGTGAGAGTGTGCTATCGAGGATGACACCCAGACTCTTGACCAGGGGGAGGGAAAAACTGAGGAATTGTCAACAGAAAGAGAGAAGGAGTCAACTTTACAGAGGATGGATTTGGTGCCAATAAGAAGTAGTTCCGTTTTATTGCTGTTCAGTTTTAGGAAGTTGATGGTGAACCATGATTTTATTTCAGAAAGCCAAGAGTTAAGGTCAGGTGGTGGGAGAATCGAGTTGGATTTGCAGGAAAGGTAAAGTGGGGTGTCATCCGCAAAGCAGTGGAAGGAAATATTGAATTTCCTGAAGATATGGCCTAGCGAGAGAAGGTAGGTTCTCCTGAGGAGACTGGAGATGGGTCGGAGGACAAGGACTTGAGTTGAATGAATTGAGTGCGGCCAGAGAGGTACAAGTGAAACCATTGGAGTGGGCTGTGGGACCAAGTGAAGAGAGTCTGCTCAGAATGGTGGATTGGCAAATGGTGTCAAAGGCGACACTTAAGTCAAAGAGGCTGAGAATGTAAAGTAATCAAGAATTAGCGGCAAGGAGGAAGTCGTTTGTGATCTTGATAAGAACAGTTTCAGTGCTGTGGAGTGGACAGAAAACAGGTTCAAATAAACTGTTGGTAGAGAGATGAGCATGAAGTTGGGAGGAGACTACTTTTTCGAGGATTTTGGATATGAATATAGTAGGTTGGACATAGAGCGGAGATTGCTGAAGTTATTGGGGTTTTAAACCAGGTTTTTTCAGGACGGGCATGACCATAGCAATTTAAAGGCCCGGTCACACAGCCGTTTGCATCTGTATCGCGGCTGAATCACGGCCAGAAATTTCTGCCCGTGAAGCAGACGCTGTTGCCCGCAGTGGAAAATGCGCAAAATTGGCAAACCCGCTGTTCATCCGTGGTATGCCCGCGAAACAGACGCCGGCGGCTGTTCCGCTTCTTCTTCGCGTCAGTTCCACGTCCTTTAAGCGTGTGGACCATGGGTATAAAAGCTGCCGAGCCGGGCTGTAGAAATCATAACCGCTCAAGACACAGTTCCGTGAAGATCAAGATTTCAAGCTATGGCACCAAAGAAGAAGCCAATATGTTATTATTGTAATAGTTTTTCATTTTTATTTTATTATCTTGTTATGAAATGAAAAGAAATGTCAACCATTCTGAGCAGACTCTCTTCACTTGGTCCCACAGCCCACTCCAATGGTTTCACTTGTACCTCGCTGGCCGCACTCAATTCATTCAACTCAACTGACGTGTGCTCGACAAATCGCGCTGAATATAAGCGGATAAAGGCGTTTGACCGTCACACGCGTTACACACGCTAATTCACGTGATTCAGCCGCGATACAGACGCAGAACAAACGTGCTATGACCGTGCTCCACCCGCGATTACCCACTAAAATTCCGCGTCCTACCCGCGTGTAACCGCGCCCTGGCCGTGGCGGTAGCACGTCGTTCCGCGTCTGTACCGCATCATATCCGTGTGTACCACGTGTGCCGCCCGCGGTTACCTGTGGTCTAAAGTTTTGAGCAGCGCAAAACTTTTTCGCGCGGCCAACCGCGTGTGAAATTCTTGCCGTCTGTATCGCGATCTCAACGCAGGCAACAGCGTCTGCTTCACGGGCAGAAATTTCTGGTCGTGATTCAGCCGCGATACAGACGCAAACGGCTGTGTGACCGGGCCCTTAAGAGTAGAGGGGAAAAAACCGGTGGAAAGTGAATAATTGGTAATGGCAAAAATTAGGAGAAGCTGGGAAGAGAGGCAACATTTTAGCAGGGTAGAAGGTATGGGGTCAAGCAGAAATGTGGAGGGCTTGGATAGAGCTATCATTTCAATTTAGCCCCCGCGACCCTTCTGAGGATAAGCAGTGCAGTTAATGGATTGATGGATGGATGTCCCTTTAAGTGAATATTATGTGAGATTTCTTTGCGTCATGGCACTGATTGGGCACTCATAGTGTTCGTAAGAACTCTAAAGAACAGGAGCTTCAGTTCGAGCTTCTCCCTCGCGAGCTGGTACAAACGGCCTCACTGCAACTCAACACAATCCTTTTTTTTTTAATAGTTCGCTTAACCTTATAGGATATCCGTTTTACTGTCATTCTGCTTTGACAGCTGGCCTGAATATTGTCCAATGAGTGCATGGAGTTGAATTCACTAGGAAAATCAAAGTATTGCAATGTCTCAATGTCAAAGATGATGTATTTATTGTTTTAGTACTAATGATACTGTGCAGTATACAATTTTTTAGATATTTTTTTAAGGTAGGGAGTTTTTCCTTGCCCTCATGTAGGTTTTAAATCTGGGGATTGTGTAATAATAGTCTGTAGTCTGTAATAGCCCGTGGAGCCCTTTGAGACTTCTAGTAATCAAGAGCTATACAAAAAAACATGACTTGAATTGACTTAAGTAGTGTTTGTGTATATTTGAGGACAGCATTGGCTGACTTTCTTTGTGGGATTGTCTGATATTCAAGCCCGTCCACACTGTCCTAAAGAAAGCCCTCTAAGCATCGCTGCTTTTATAAGACTGTGTATGTATTCCAGACTTGCCTTGTTATGCACTGTGTTTTTGTTACAAGTGTTTTCCATTCCCTTCCTCCACTGAGCCATTTCAGCCCCCCCCCCCCCCAATCCTTCATAGAGACTGTCAACCTGTCAAACTTCACTTTTCATGTAACATGCAACTGAAATGCTTATTCTAACACCAATGATTTAAAGGGAAATCATGAAAATGATGTTTCATACAGTGTATAATGTTTTTGTTTGCTTTATGATATATTTCTCTGAAACTCCTGATCCCAAAAAACAATGATTTATTGAAGAAAATCTTGAACATTGTTATTTATCTAAAATATCATGACGCACAGCCAATGCTAAACAAGTGCAAGTGTATGCGCCGCACCACTGATAAACGTGGTCACCGAGCTAGCTGGTTGCCAGGCAACACATCCTTCTGATTGAAAAAGTGGATTAACGTATGATGAAACGATTCTATTGGGAATGCATTTAAACCCACAATGTCTTGGTGAAGCAGCTCTTTAATAATACCTGTTTCACAACTTCTTTCTCTACAAATGACTTTTATTTCCCGATAGATACAAAGACTTGAAGAAAACATAAGTAACTTGACAGAGGCGATTGCTTCTAGTCCTGAAAACTCAGAGACAAGGTCTCCTCTTGGAGAAGGCAAGGTTCCTGGGCGCCATGACAATGACAGCTTGCCACAATGGAGACTTTCGGGATGAAACGAAGGCCATTGAGTCTATTAGCGCTTTTGTGACCCGAGAGTGTATGCTAGACAACAAAAAGGATATTCAAAAGGGTCTGGGGAAACCAAGCAACTAATCCCCCCTAAGGACCCGGTCACACAGCCGTTTGCGTCTGAATCACGGCCAGAAATTTCTGCCTGTGAAGCAGACGCTGTTGGACGCTTTGAGATCGCCATACAGACGAGATACAGCAGTGCTTTACACGCGGTCGGAAATTCACACGCGGTTGGCAGCGCGAAAAAGTTTTGCGCTGTTCAAAACTTTAGGGCCCGGTCACCAAGCCTTTCACGGGCGTATCGAGGCTGAATCACGGCCAGAAATTTCTGCCCGTGAAGTAGACGATGTTGGACGCTTTGAGATCGCGATATAGACAAGATACAGCAGTGCTTTACACGCGGTCGGAAATTCACACGCGGTTGGCTGCGCGTAAAAGTTTTGCGCTGCTCAAAACTTTAGACCACGTGTTAACCGCGGGCAGCACACGAGGTAATGACGCGGAAATGACACGGAACGACGTGCTCTGGCCGCGGCCAGGGCGTGGTTACACATGGGTAGGACGGGGAATTTCAGCGGGTAATCGTGGGTGGAGCACGGTCATAGCATGTCCTGCGCCTGTATCGCGGTGTCATTACGTGAAATTAGCGTGTTACGCGTGTGACGGTCAAACGCCTTTCTCCGCGTATATACAGCGCGATTTGCCGAGCACACGTCAGTTGTGCTCGAGACGTCAAGAGGTGGACATGGATCCCCGTCACCGTAGTGACCTCGTCTTAATCCATTTTTATTTCTTGACATTTCTTTTCATTTCATAACAAGATAATAAAATAAAAATGAAAAACTATTACAATAATAACATATTGGCTTCTTCAGTGCCATAGCTTGAAATCTTGATCTTCACGGGACTGTGTCTTGAGCGGTTATGATTTCTACAGCCCGGTGTTATGCCGAGAAATGCATCCCTGCCGAGATCTGCATCCCCTCGCTACTACAACCACTTTTACCTCGTTTTATCTCACTTTTAGGGAATGTAATGGCGAACATATAACCAAATCCACTTCGTCTTGCATTTGTTGGGAATGTAATACAACTTAAACCATTCAGTCTTTGTTTTTGTTGTGAACGTAATCGAACGGTAATGCACACCGTATATAAATCACTTTTGAGAACTGTTATGCACTCTACCGTAAAGCTTATTATGCAGAAATAAGCTTTATGGTAGAGTGCATAACAGTTTCAATACGAGCGATTTGAATAGAAAAAGGCAAAATAAACATGTTACCTGCTCAAAAGTGATTTGTATACGGCGTGCATTACCGTTCGATTACATTCACAACAAATACAAAGACGGAATGGTTTAAGTTGTATTACATTCCCAATAAATGCAAGACGAAGTGGTTTTGGTTATATGTTCGCCATTAAATTCCCTAAAAGTGAGATAAAACGAGGTAAAAGTGGTTGTAGTAGCGAGGGGATGCAAATCTCGGCAAGGATGCATTTCTCGGCATAATGCCGGCTCGGCAGCTTTTATACCCGTGGACCACACGAGAAAATGACGCGGAAATGACGCGATTAGGAAGCAGAACAGTCGCCGGCGTCTGTTTTGCGGGCATACCACCGATGAACAGCGGGTTGGCCAATTTTGCGCATTTTTCATCGCGGGCAACCACGGGCAAAAAAAAAAACGCAAAATTTATCCCGTGATACAGACGCAAACGGCTGTGTGACCGGGCCCTAAAGGACACACGACCGAATGTGGGGAGGGTAAGACAAAACTCATCCTGGACTCAATATTTATCAAAATAAAACTGTTTTGTTGCCCTGGTAACTACACACAAATACAGTGGTCCCTCTACATAACATTTAAATTGGTATTAGGCTCGTATTGAGAATTTCGTGTATTTCGAACAAATTTTTCCCATAAGAAATAAAAGAAAACCAATGAATTTGTTTCTGGTCTCCCAAAACCATCTAAGTTAACACTAAAAAGCAATAAAATACCTATTCCTGATCACTTAAAATGTTACGTCAAACTCTTAAGAAAAATATGTCAATGATGGGAAAAAAAGTAACGCTACAGCAACAGATGTATAAAAAATGTGAATGTTTATACAGTCTTGTTTGAAGGTGCTCTCCGGAATTTGAAACTTTGTTACCTTATGCCTCCATACCCTTGCTTAAAGTCACCACAGCCTCTGTCAGCTCGATCATCAAGTAAGAACATTTTTTTTTGGATACTTAAATCAAAAATTTGTGTCACCCTGACCCGAGTGACATGGCCACTTTCTTGTGTCCCGTTTCATCTTGAGGGACGAAAGCATGACCAATTTGGTTGCTGAGGTGCTTAAATTGTTTGGGTGTTTGGGCATTTGGGTTGGCCATGGTCCCAAAAAATTGTGTGTGTTTTTTGCTACTTTTTCCCTTTTTTTCTCTGTTTTTGTATGTGTTTATCTTGATGTCGGTCACCCCTCTTGAGGGATATTACCAAGATGTATAAATAGATGGATAACATCAAATCTTCTTTTTCACCTTTTTTAGGGTTTGGGTTAGCGTTCAGACCGTATGTGAAACAGGCCTTTTCGTACTTAAGCTATTTTCACTAATAAAAACTGCGGTGATGAGCTTGAAGTTACTTTCCTACCTCAACCCCCCACCTCCCTTTTTTCTACCTATATATTCTACATCCTTCCACCCCGGAATGACTTTGCTATAAGAATTCTAAAAGCAGATAGGCGTTGTGGAAAATATATGGGGCTTTTTTTAAGCAGGGCTGTGTATTGTTAACACACACGTAGAGAAAACATTCTACTTCCAACTTCTTAAAGACACCTCAAGCGGCTAAACCCACCTTTAACTTTGATATTGTTGCAAAAGACAGGCTTTAATTTGTAATCATAAATCATCTCCCCTCTCCTCGGGTGCTCAAAAACAAAATATGAAACATGAAGAAAGAAGCTGCTTATCGTCCTGAGCTAGAGGAGTTTTTTACTGGTAAAAGTGACACCAAGGATGAAGATATGATCGGATCTAGTAATTGGGAGAAAAGATGATAGTATGGTAAGCATATTCCTTATGCTGTAGTTATCTAAACAAGTCTTAATATGTTATGTCGTTACTAATGTACCGAGCGTGTCTAGAAAATACCGTAATGTATCGTACCATACCATCTTCTCTATTTCATTTTTATTCAAAATCGTCTTTTAAGATGACATGTATGTTTTTGGTGTTGGTTTTCATCAATTTTTTTTCCACCCAAAATGTTTTACCCTTTTAATGAAGCATTTGTGGCTGGTGCGACTGATACCACAGTGAGACTTATAAACCAGAAACTACAGTAATTGGTCGGGCTCGGGCCGAGTTGAGCTCGATTTTGTACGCCCGATTTTACCTCAGATGTAGAGAAGACACTGTAATGTTTTTTTTTGCTAGATTATGACTGTGTTCTACCCAAAGAGTGTTCAAATCCAGATCTTAGACCGCGGTGCTCCGCCCCAATAAGGGAATTGCAGCGGGGAGCCCACAACTGTGTTCCAGTCCCCTTGTGCCCTGTTCCCGGATCTCGCTGGGGAACCCGACATGGAGTCCTTGAGCCCGCACTCCATCGCGCCCGGTCCTGGGTTCACGACGGGGCACTGTCGCTGTGACAACGCCTGGCGAAACCGGGTCGTACGGGTTAAAAAGCTTCAAGTCTGCATGGGGCGAGAGATGGCCCACTGAGTCCCAGTCTTGCGATGATGGAAACCGGATAAGGGAGGAGTAACCCCGCTCTGGAAAAATGGAGGGTGGGGGCTTGCGCGTTTCCGTGCTCAGGTCTTGGTTTTCTTGTGGAGTCGTGGCCTGAAGAGAGGCTGGTTTCAGGTAAGCCCCGCCTCCTCGCGGTTCCACCAGGACTTCGGCGTATGACGGTGGAGGGTCCTCCATTAGCACCGCTTCCTCATAACAAGGCGGATTCTCAAGTAGATCTGCTTCTGGAACAAAGATCACTCAGTAAGTAGTATAAAAGAACAAAGGGAGGTAGATGAGACTGTGCCTCATTCATTCAGTGTTGATAATTTTACATATTTAACTTCACAATTTTTTGATTTCCTTTCTTCCGTGCGTCTATTTAGCAGGGACGTGCAGTCAGGGTAGGCAGGCATTCATCATGGAAATATAAAATTGAATATATCAAATGGTTATATCCATTCAGTGTTAAAGTTCTTACTAATTTAACTTAAAAGAAAATTTAAAAAAAATATTTTTTACATGAGCTTAATTAGCAGAGATGCAGTCAGGGGAGGCATGTGAGGCTGTGCTTCGCTTGTCATCATGGGAGTATAAAATTAAAAACATATGAAATGGTTATATTCATTCAAGGTTTAAGTTTTCTCTCATTTAACTTCACAATTTCTTGGTTTTCTTTTTTTTGCACACATAATTTGCAGAGACGTGCAGTCAAGGGAGGCGCCTGACCTGACTTTATGGAAATATATAAGGAAAATCTTCTACATTTTTTCCCATCATTTTATATAAAATAAAAAGCATATTGATCATCGTTCAGCGCCTGCAGTCCCTCCCTTTCTCCAAGTTATAGCAGCATTGCCCCCCATTTTCCAGTCACCCTCTCCGCTCCCCAGTCCAGGTGCTATGTGGACGAATCATGTTGGTACTCATCTCAAAGTAGTCCTTCAACAAGACCTCAAGCTCCTCATCCCAAGACTTTCTTCTCCTGATTTTCTCTTCAAAATATTCCTCAAACATTCTTCACAAGATGTTTCCCTCTCCAAGACCACCTTCTTAAGTTTCTCTCCCAAGAGTCCCTGTTTTGGCTCTCCCTTCTCAGTAGTGAGTCTCATTTTGTTATTGAATAAAGCACCCTCTTTGGGGTTTGATAGCACCTTTGTTTTTTCGATCCCTTTTGTCCTGCGTTTGGATCAGTAAAACATACAAAAAAAAAAACATACTTATTTTTACAATCTCCTTGAATTGCTGAGGTGGCCCTTTTGCTATCATTATTCCATTAGTCAGCTCATTAGCAGCACTCGAACATGTTTCCATTTACCTAGTGCATTTCAAAAGAACGTGTTCGTTCTCGGCGGTACAGACAAAAACGTTAAAGGAGCCAGTACTGCGCACCCACATTCACGCCTAGGCATCATTTTTTACTGGCACGGCGCCTCCGTATTTATTTTCAGCCTTGACGTTTGAAAAGCAAGCAGGCGTGAAGGCATCAGTTTTGTTGAACTGTTGCCATGGATACGCTGGATGTTGTCATATTTTCGGACGCATGCGCCTCCGCATTGGCAGCGGAAATCGAACAATAGAATGTCCGAGAGCTTTTTTTAGGTCGATGCACTGCTTTGAAACTGCTAACAAGTGTGGACTCATTTTAAAGAAACGTGCAATTGTGGGTACTCTAGCTCTGGTTTCTGCTCATAAAATGAAAACGGATGGGTTATATGTGTTAATATTAACCTTTTTTTCTGAACTATAAAGTGCACCTAAAAACCTCAAGTTGGTCAGAAATTTGACTTATAACCCTGTGCGCCTAATGTACAGAAAAGTACAGTGGATAAAAATGTAAATACAGAGTTACAATTAAATCGTACTGCTAGTTCATATGGTAACTGTTCTGCCTTTGAGAAACATAGAGAGTGGTCTTCAAGTGCCCTTTTGTGGTTAACTAAATCTCTATTTCAGGTTTTGGTCTTTGTTTCTTGTTTCAATTTTCTCGGGTTTGATTTGGTTTTTGACATGTTATATTCGTGACCCCTTGTTTTTCAAATTAGAGCTTCATAGTTGCTTGATTCAATTCCCTAATGCTACATTGTTTTTTATTTAGCGCCTTCAAGTGGTATAAAAACTATATAAATTCAGATAATAAGCAAAATACTTGAACTATCATAAACTATGCATTGTTTTTGTTGAACCTTTGTTCTTTTTCCAATCTTCAAAATAAAAAATGACATTTAATTTGGATGTTTTAATTGCATTACTTTAATGTTATTGCAATCATTCACATGATCAATTCTCCCAGAATTATTTTCAATAACCTATAATAGATATGTTTAAATCACTTATACAGGACAGATGGTATAGTGGTCAATAGAGCCTATTTTAACGCTCCTTCTAACACAATAAGTCCCAAAGTCAACCTCGGCCCGCAACCCCAGTGAGTCGATCAAAAAGCTCCCAGACTCTCAACCTCAACTTTTGCCAATAATGTAGTGCTGGACAAAGCTCTACAATTCTGGTACAATCACGTTCGGGTTTACACTTCAAAACAATTCCTGCAGTGCAAACCACAGACAAAGTCAAGTCCACTCCTGCCTCTTGCGCCATGCGTCTTATCCCTTATTTCTCTCTCCACTAAGCACTGTTGGGCTGGGGTGTGGCGCTGCCTGAATCACTTATCTGGTTGGATCTTAAAATAGGAAAGATAGGACGAGAGACATAGCAAGACAGAAGAAAAAAAAAGTTTGTTCTTTTTTTAAGAAAGATACTTTATTTCAACACTGTCTTAGACATCAGGTCGCGGACCCCCTAGAAAGACGTTTTTTATCCCCAGGTGTTCCTTGGACCTCAATTTGGGAACACCTGTTCTTATGAGTACAACCCCGCAAAGCATAAAAAGGATAATAATAATAATAACAGGAACAATTATCTTAAAATATTAATAATAATAATTTGCTATTTTAGAAATACATATCAAACGTGCTAATCAGGAACAAAAATTTAGCTCTTAGTTTCAAAAAGGTTGGTGACTTGAAGTTCATTGTAAGAGGTGGACTAAAGTTCTTCATGTGGATACAACAGATAAAATTGAGATTTTTCTGTTGTTGCCAATTTTGGATTTTAATAACACTATATAACCTCCCATTCTGCATTCCTCACATTTTGCGTTATGCTAAAAAGAGCCCACGAAGAGTGAGTAGCTCATTGGTTGAGTACAAATGGGGGAAAAAAGGAACACGCTAAATGGTCAGCCCAAAATGCATCCAAAATGGAGACATAAAGAGGCCTTTTGGCTTATGTTTAGCTGCTTCTTCCCTTTGAATCTTGGGGCTGCCTGGATACTGAGGCCTCTTCATCACTCACACTCCGACGCCACTGGAGACACCTTTTTTTGTCTTCTTTGTTTTGTATTTGGCTAATTTTATTTAGTGGCACCCCGGACTGCAGCTGATGCTTTTTCTTTTAACAACCCCCCATCGATCTGTATTTTAGTTCCCATTTGATAATGAAACAAAAGGCACCGATGGAAGCATACATTAGAGCAATGCTTCCCAACTGGTTTGACTTGAGAAAAAAACATTCCACCCTAATGAAAAGCTGCCACCCAAAAAAAAAAATCCACTTATCAAATGTATTCAATGAAAGGATTGTGCATTTTAAAGCAGAGATACACTGTAGTAGAATTATTCACCATTTTTCAAAAATCAAAATGACTAGCAAAAGGAAAACAACTTCAAGTATCGTACATACTCGCATATACAAAAGCCCACATCGCGTATAACATTTTTAAAACATTTACTGTTCCTTCTACCAGCACTTCAATGGCGGACACTCGAAAACCATTTTTGTATTTTGTAATAGTTTACTTCTTCGACTAGAGCGTTGTTGTCACTGTTTTACCCTTTTCATTTCCCTTATCATTAACTTCATTTGAACCCATTATTAAGGTTCAAAAGGGAATAAAACCAACAAAATCACATTAAAATTAGATGTGGTCCCTCTCAAATGCACCAATTGGCTGAACAGGTAGAGGAGATTGAGCTGGACATTATTATCTACTATTAAAGGGGTGTAATTGATTCTCCATTTTTTCTTCTTCTTAGCATTAATTTTCATGGAAATTGCCTGCGACCCACAGAAACACTGCTTTAAAACAATCTTTTTCAGTCGCAGGTCACATAAGTTGGCATGCGGAAAAAATTATTGATTTAATTTTTTTGTATTAGTCTCAGATTTATTAGATCTACACTACAAGAGGAAAAGAGATAATGTATACCATTTCCAATTCTTCCATTTGCATTTATGAATAAATATCCATTCAGATAACTACATGTACATGTTATAGCTCATCACATATAACCAGCTTAAATGAGTTCTGTCACATGTGCTTTAGAATTATGAGATCGATTGAAAGGTTTTTCATCTGTTTTCCTGTTAAAACTAACAAATCCGCGGTGCTCTCAGAAAACCAGACGATGTTAATGATAATATTACGTCCGCCTCTGCAGATTAATTCCTCAATCGATTAATTATTGAAATAAAATATTTTATGCACACCTTAAAAAATAGTCTTTCGCAATATTTGTTTCATGCAGCAGACTAAAAGGTGCATGGGATTCGAACTTCTGTAATGTTGTAGAGAAAATCATAAAGTTCCATATTTGCGCATTGATTTACCAGTCGGAACTATCAAGCATCACAATTATATACGATTTAATATAATTGGACTCCAACCCAGATCGTGGAATGTAGTGTACCAGAACCTGTCCACTTGACCACTAGAGAAACAGACAGCATAAGAAAAGACATTAGGTTTCATCTGAAGGATTTTATACATTTTACTATTAAAGATTTTATACGATTAAATACAAGTTACATTTATCGAGTGCATTGAAGATTTTCACATCTCATCATCACACTATTTCTAGTCACCGTACCAAATTGTTGATGTCACCATTGGGCTGGGCCGCAAGAATATTGTCAGACATTAAAGTGGTCCATGGTGTAGAAAAATTTAGGGATCACCAAACTACAGTTTTGTATGGCCGACTCACAAAGACGAGATTCTGAACTTATCGGGAAGAAAGGTATTGTGGTAAGTAAGTCGTCCTGAACTGAATCGGACGGCATTTATATAGCGCCTTAACCAGTCACTGAGGACCTCCACAATTCATTTCAGACTATACCCATTTACACACACACCGCTAGCAAAGTCCGCCAAGCAAGGCTTATTGGAGGCATTCAGGGTTCAGTGTCTTGCCCAAGAACACTTCAATATTTGACTCGTAGCGGCCGGGAATCAAACCTGAAACTTCTTTGGTCCCAAGAAGACCGCTCTATATCCTGACCTCCTGAGCTACTGCTGCCCCAAATAAAGAGAGAGTCATTGTGGGAAGTAATTTGGTCACCCGGAAAGGATCGCATGGTCGCATGTATTCAAAACGTTTTTCACTTATAATAATTAGTTTGAGCTGAGAAAAAGTACAACAACATTCTCTCTAGCCAAAATCCTCCACCCAAGTACTCACAAATAAAAGGTGAAAATTTTGGTTTGATTCGGGCTTGGCCCATGAAATCAATTTAATTTGGCGGTTTTGCACTGGTTCAGTCTTTTATACCTGTGGACCTGGTCGGGCTGGATTTTCCAAGCCTGATCTTATCTCTAGCTACAGCAAGTCCAACACAAGAACTTAGAAAAACCCCAATTCCAATCACTTACCCGGCATGCTAACCCAATTAGCTTCCGGCAACGGATGAGGAACCTGCAGCGGTGGCGAGAACAGCGGCGAGTCCCTCGGCAACTGTGGCTGGGGTGGTGGCACAAAGGCCGGGACGACAGCGGCGCATCCTGACGTTTCTACCTCCACCGTTTGGTGACAACGCTCCCTTTGGTGAGCTTCACCGCGCTGCTTGAGGCGACGCTGCAGGACGCTGCAGAAACAGCACAGCATGACCACCAGGGCCCACACCAACCAGAAGCCGGCAAAACAGGCCAAAAAGGTGGACGTGCCCCGGGACATCACCATGGTGGGGACCAAAAGGTAAGCGAGGGCACGGGACTCGACCGATTAAGCCCGTTAAACATCCATGAATGTCAATGAAGTACTGATAGTTGGCTTCCCCGCAGACGAGGCCAAACTCCACAGGCATGAAAGTCACGTTTTGTCTTTTATGTGACACTCAACACTCAGAAGACTCCCCGTCATTGTCGTTAGGGACTAATGGAAGTGAGGCAGTGAAGGAATCCATTCTTAGGGCATTCATCCACTTGATGGTGGTGGAGCCTTCAAGCCTGCGGGACGACCCAAGATGGTCAGGGTGCCAAATTCTTCAGCCTCAGACCCTGGGGGGACAGCTTGGCCTCTGGGGACCTACCAAAAGATGCACAAAAGATGATTGTACGAGAGGAAAACGAGACAGCTTGAGATATGTAATTGAATTGCTGAATGGGAGTGGAAAGCACGGTGTTCTATGCAGTGTTGGGACCAGAGGTGGTTAGTAACGGGTTCCATTTATTTCCTTACATTTACTTGGGTAAACTTTGGGACATTTGGTTCCTGTTGTAGTATTTTTACATCTTTATACTTTTTACTTTTGTTTGAGTAGATCTGTGAGAAGAAACAGTACTTTTACTGTATGCTACACTAAAGCCGATACTAAGTAACTTAAATTCCGTCCACGTAAGTACGCGCATTTCTCCGAGTCCTTGACTTGCTTTTTTGGTCTCCGGTGAGAGCTTCTGTGCGACCAGAGTCCCGCTCCTTTTGAAGAGGCAGCGTCACATACCAAGGAAGTAGCTGTTTTAAAGCAAACCGGGCGGATGTGTGATTGGCCACGAAGCCCAAAGGTAAAAAGAGAAAAATAACTCCACGGAAAGTAAAGCTAAACGGTATTAATGTGATATATTTACCTTACTTCATTGACCAGCTCGGTGGCCTTGGAGGTTGTGGTTCAAGCCTCGGCCGAGTTATACCTAAGACTTAAACATTGGTACCCGTTGCCTCCCTGCTTGGCGTTCAGCATTAGGGGTTGGAATTGGGGGGTTTGGTCACCTAATGACTCCCAACACCTCAGTTGGGTTGAGCGAGGGGGCTGGGAATCCCCTCCTCTAAATCAATCTCCCAAAAAGAGTCAGAAAAGACTCTAGCCACCTCCCACTAGGGGGATATGGCTGTGGTATATATATATATATATATATATATATATATATATATATATATATATATATATATATATATATATATATATATATATATATCTCATCTCATCTTATTAGCCGTACCGCTTATCCTCATTAGGGTCGCCGGGGGGCTGGAGCCCATCCCAGCCATCTCCGGGCAGTGGGCAGGGGACACCCTGAACTGGTTGCCAGTCAATGGCAGGGCACACAGGGACAGTGGGAGGAAACCGGAGTGCCCGGAGGAAAACCCACGCAAGCACGGGGGAGAACATACAAACTATATATATATATATATATATATATATATATATATATATATATATATATATATATATATATATATATATATATATATATATATATATATATATATATATATATATATATATATATATATACGACTGCTGACAATTTGTTTTTTTGGTTTTGGGGCCTGATATGGGTCATTTAACCGTTTGGGGTTATGACCCCTGGGCTAACTCGTTGTTCTACCTGCAAAGAGCCTGTTAAAAAAAACTTGGGTTTTAAATGAGTTACTTGTGCTTAATCTATTCCATTAATTTACACTATAATTATTCTATTGTTTATTAAGGTACTTGAATTTACCTTGATTCTTTTAATGTTATTATTAAATCATATGTAATTTATTGTTGATTGGATGGATTTTGACAATTTGATGATCTGATTGAATAGCCTTTAAAAAAAACGTTGCCAGAGTTTCTCAGTGCTTGAGTAATTTTTTACGAAGTACTTTTTTATTTTTACTAAAGTAATTATTGAGATGACTACTTTTTGCTTTTACTTGAGTAACAGTGACTTAACTGAAGTAACAGTGACTTAACTGAAGTAACAGTACTTTTACTTGAGTAAAACTTAAGTAAAACTTTTGGCTGCTCTACTGGTTGGGACTAATGCGTTACAAAGGAACATGTTCCTGGAACAGAATTACTTTTGTTGGTGACGAGTACTGTTATGCGTTATTGATAACATTTCGTAATGCTCCTTTCGATACTAAGTGGAGCATTACTGTGTTACTCATTAAATGCAGATAGTGGATTGCGGCATTACACGAATGCCCAATATTTCTGCATCACTCACATTGACGCTACAGTATGTCACTAAAGTAAGTACACCCCTCATATTTCTGCAAAGATTTCATTAGACAGTTTTATAGAACATCACTGAAGAAACGCTGCCAACACTGGTTCTATGCACTGGAGAATAGAAGTACAGGTTTGGAGACAGATTCGGCACAGGTGGGCAGTCTCCAGACATTCACCCCAAGTTGCAGGGGTAAACAGTGTGAAAGATCCTGACCCATTGGCACTCACTTATAGTCAGAATAAATTTTGTCTTTGCAAAATGGCATACACGAAGTTGCACTATATTGTCTCAGTGCCGAGACTCAGCTTGTTCGAGAATAACTGCTTGGTTTCCATGGAAACAAAATATCAAAACAGAAGCAAGGTCTTTTTTTTCCACGCTCAGTGAACGTGATATTTATTTCCTGGATTGCCTTCCGTGGCGCATATCCAGGGAAGGTAGAAACACAGCTTGAACGTGTGCTGTTTTGTACAGACTATGTTGAGAACAGAAAGTCCTGCAGTGAATGCCAACCACTATTGCTCCTCAAACTAGCCCGGCACAATACCGTTGCTACCAAACCAAGCCCAAATTGATTTGTATTTCATTTTTCTTATAACTACCCCCCTCCAAAGGGCTTAAAATGTATTCCAGTATTGATTACTTGCATTTTTTAGTCATTTTACATCGGTAAATAAAACGGTCCTAAAATTCATTTTCCCTTACAAAACTACATACAAATAGAAACAAAATCTGGTTTTCCATTAATATGATTAAAATGATCTAAAGTTTCATAACAATACAAACAAGTGGACGCAAGCTGTTACTTTGAAATTAAATTGTGGAGAAAAAAATGATTAAATAGTAGCATGTGGTGCAGACTGTATCAAACTCATAGTCCACAGGCCAAATTTGACCCACCACATTGTTTGATGTGGCCCACAATAGCTTGAAATGCCTAAAAATAAATACTGTTGATAAAGAGTGCTTTCACCAAAAACAATTCCCCAAATTCCTGTTAACTATATTATCACGAAAAGATGGACAAATGCCACCATTGTCAGAACCAGAACAGGAGGAGGACCCAGATGCGTAATATTTTTACACAAGCTTTATTTTACAGGATTGGGGCAGTCATGCGTGTGAACGCAAACCCCAGTGATTCGGCGATCGCTGGACAGAAGAAGTAAGGCAAAAGTCCGGCGTGGAAAAATAGGAAGCCAGAGGCCAACGAGATCGGTACCAGATACCGGACAGACGGGGTCGATACCTTGACAGGACGGGACAGACAAGATCGATACCAGATACTAGAGACTGGAGTCAGATATCAGACAGGACGAGATAGACGGGATCGATACCGGATACTGGGGCAGGATATCGGACAGGATGAGACAGGTGGAATCGATACCGGATACCGGAGACTGTAGCAAGATATCAGACAGGACGATACAGAAGGGATCGATACCAGAAACTGGAGATACCGGACAGGATTCACAAGCAGGATACCGGACAGAGTCAAAACACACGTCTTGCAAGTGCAGAGGTTCGTTGACGGACTGACAAGGGGGTGAGTGGGAGCACTGGGCCTAAATAGGAGGGAAGCCAATCAGGCAACGAGCCGCAGCTGGCGCCAAATGGCCGGAGCCAAGTAAGGGCAATTGGCAACCATGACAACCATATGCCAAAGTTTCCATATCAACTAGTGGAATTGAGGAATGTCCTAAAAATATTGTATTTTATTCTGTATAGTTTATGACATATGTATGTGTAGCTACATTTCAGTGAAACTGTAATGTTTGTGACCTGAATAAGTAATACATCCAGTTATTTTATATCAAGGAGTGGTTAATTAATCTTACAAACCATCCAATTTTATAAGTTACACCAGGCCTTTTGAGTAGAGCTATTATGCTAATGGGGCTCTGGTGAAAATAAGTTTGACATCCCTTATGTAGAGTTTCGACATTTTAAAAGTGAATTACAACCATTGGCAGAATGTGTCAATGAAAGACACATGGGCTGTATAAAAACGTAAAGCCAGTGTGTAATATTTGATCCCTAGATGGCATTGTATTGTATAATGTGAACGAAATGCAGTGCCACTGACCACAGCGTATCAGCAAGATGCTAAACAAATATGGTGGCATAGTTGGGATTCTACTATTATAAAGAAATACAAGATTCTTAACCTGGGATTTTTTTTTAATAAAGAGTAAGATATGATACTTCATGTAATTTTGCCGACTATTCTTGCTTACTGAACGAAGATTTTTTTGTACCACTACGAGGCACTTAATATTACGCACAGTCTCTTTAAAATTCAAAGGTCCAATAACTGCTGTGGTGTTACATGGAAAGAACTCCCAATTACGTTATAATGAATTACATTACATACCTTCCAACTTACACATTTTCCCTGTATTTTATACGTTTTTTGGTCATTTCAAATATGCTGAAAAAGATACTAGTATGTGATTTTTTTTTTGTTTGACCAATCTTATTATGCCCATTTCAGTTTGAATCTCTAAGCTGCTATGTATAATACGCAAAACTAAAGGTACTGCTAGTGGAAAAAATAAACTAGGAACAATGCAGAAAGAATTGTTTGTGTTGTTTATTTGGTAAATAGAATAAACTTGTTCACACAAATAATCTTTGTTTTGATTCCACACAGTCTGTCTTGCTTTGAGTAAATAGGGGGAGTGCAATTATTAATAAGGGAAGCAATTGGCTGAGATTAACAGGTATACATTATCCATCAAAATTCACCATATCTAAAATAGTACTACACAGAATCGTCTTTATTTTATTCTCAATTAGCGTAAAAATATTAAATGGATTCTGGGTGAAATGTGAATGTTTGAAGGGAAAAATATCACTTAACCCTCCCCCCAAAAAATACAACGTGGGGGGGAGCGTTATTTCCCATTGGCTTGGTTCTTACAAAATCTAGTGCTATTCGTTAGGTAAACGCACCTTTTTGAAGCAGTCTCCACGATGTGAACGGCAATCGACCAAGGATGAAATTGAGTCGTACATCCTCCTGGACTCGGACAAGCTCATTTCATCCTTCTCCTCCGTTGCCGCCACACCTCCTGCTCCTCCTCCTACTTCTCTCTTGAGGACCTCCCTCCTCGTTTCCACCTCGCACCCCGCCCCCCGTGCGTCGTGACACCGTGAGGCGGGGGTCTAGGTTTGGGTCGCACTATTTGGCAAGTACTCCGAAGCTTAATGTGCTGTTGGACGATTGGAATGGAAGCCACGCCCCTTCCAAATAAGACAACAGGAGGTAGCTAGTTTTGTCAGCATGGGCGTAACAAGCCTGTTTTAGGGGGTGCTCGAGCACCTTCAAATTTAACCCAAGCACCCCAAGAAATAATAGCATTTTTGAAACTTTATCTCCACCATAGAGAACAGGATAGGCTTAAATATGAGGAAAAAAACATTTGATTTTCTTTTTTGAAAATAACACAGAATAAAAATATGAACTATAAAAATACTCCATTGCCTTGAAATGGTTTATTCCAAATGATTCCAAGCACCACTTACCATATTTAGTTTTGTAGTCTTACTGTAGTTCTTTTTTAGTATTTTTTTAGAATTTCTGCAGTCACATTTTTGTAGTATTTCTGTATTTTTGTTGTATTAATGTAGAAATATTTTTGTAGTATTTTTGCAATAGTACTTCTGTACAATTTCCGTAGTAGAATTGTTGTAGTATGTATATCTGTAGTACTGTTGTAGTATTAGTGAAATTATTTTTTTTCTGCCGTAATACTTCTTCATGATTTCTGTCATAATATTTATGTGGCAGTATTTTAGTATTATAGTATTACTTTTGTGTTACTTTTTTTGTAAATTCAACCCATTCACCCCCAAAAATGATCTCATTTTTAAAACTCTTTTCCCTAATATAGCACAGGAAAGGCTTAGATATAATGATTACACTAGCAAAAATATTAAAAAGGTTAAACAAAACAAAAATGTGAACATTGCAGCATCTGAAATATTCCACTGCTTTGAAAGTCCATTTAATTCCTAGCACTGCTCTTGCCCCTTACCCGCTCCCCTTTCACTCGGCTAGCATCACTTGCGGCATAGCGCCGAAGTCTGAGGAGGTTTCTGTGTGGATTGTTATTATGAAAGCCCAAGGGTGCCAGAATTTCATTAAAAAAGGAACATTCAGATTACAAAAACAGCCTTTCAACAATCATTTTATTTATAAAAATGGCCTCAAAATGAACATTCAAATGATAAAAACCTTATAAAAGCCTTTTAATATAATTAAAACCTTTAGTAAAATTTATTAAAATGTTATCATAATTCAATTTGACATGTTATGTCACTTCAAGTGAAATAAAAAAAAATCTTTTTAACCAGCCATGCTCTCTGGGTGCTCAGGACCCCCAAGCTCTGATCCTAAAATGTCGTTCAGAGGTGGGTAGAGTAGCCAAAAGTTTTACTCAAGTAAAAGTACTATTACTTCAGAATAATATGACTCAAGTAGAAGTAAAAAGTCATCATCAAAAAATACTTGAGTAAAAGCAAAAAAGTACCTGGTTAAAAAAAACTACTCAAGAACTGGGTAACCGTAGCAAATTTTATTTATTGTTCAATCAGATCCTTCAGTGCCACGTAATTACCAATGAATGTAATGCAATTTAAAAACAGATAAAAATAAATGTGAATTCAAGTACCGTACTTTAATAAACACTTAAATAATAATAGTATAAATGGAAACAGATTCTTAAAGTACAAGTAGCACAGTGGTGAGCACATACGCCTAACACACGAAAGGTCTTTGGCTCAAGACTGGGTGGAAACATACTGTATGTTGTCTGTCACCAGGCTGTACTTGCCCAAGATACACTGCAGGAAACGACGTGTCTATATTTTTTCTTTGGATCGATCAATCATGATCACGATCAATGAACTGCAAAATCGATAATGTGAAGCTGAAATACAATATGTTTGGAGTATGACTTCCTTCATTGGAAATACTGGTTGGTTGGATCCTTTAACCACTGGGGTTGTAGGAGCACCATTTCCTGTGGTGTGCATTGGGCAAAGTGTTGAACTCGGGACCTTTCACGGAAACATACACAGAGAAAAGAAGGCTATTTTGTGAACTCATTTGGGTGGGGAATGATGAACATCTGCTGGTCGATCGGTAACCACCGAATTAGATTCTAAACCAAATACTGTAAATACAATTTGAAGCAATTCTCTCTACACGTCACTTGAAAGTAGCTCTGGATCATCCCCCATTTTTGCGTCATCCACTCATGCCTGAGATTAAATTAAACTTCCAGGCATCAGATCGCTTAAAGTCGACAGAAAAAGAAATAAAAATAAGAGCTATGACTAAAAACAGATGACTAAGTCAAGTCCGGTATAAGCGGTCTCAACGAGTGTGAACAACACATGCACGTTTGTCACACGTGGGCGAGCGTAGAGTGGCTAAAATCATCAAAACACTCCATCAGTGGCTTTATTTATAGTTTTAAAACACACGTCACGAAGGCAGTCTTTTCTTCTTTTTTTAGGAACGGATTGATTCAATGGCGTAGGTTTTGTCTTGTGTTTATTAAAGTGTTTACATCATTTTGGTGTTGGACACGTTACTTTGAAAAAAATAATTAGTTGTAGTCGCTGGACTTCAAAGTAACTGAGCTAGTAACTGAATTACTCTATAGTAAAATTAAATAAATACCAGGGGAAGTAAATCAATCCGTTACTTTATAAAAAAGTAGTTGTATGTCAGAGTGTTCGGGCCAGTTGAATAGATAGGAAGAAACTGTCATGATTACTGATGTGACTCACCTGTATCCGCTCATTTGGCGCCTACCGCCGCGGGTTCTGATTGGCTCCCTGTCACTATTTGAACCCAGTACTGTCAATCCCCTGTTTTCAGTCCGTCTGCGAACCTCAGTGTATACTAGGCAAGCCTTTTTCGACCCTGACCCCCACCTGTCCCGTTTTTGCTCCCGTCTGTCTACGGCTACGACCCGTTTTGATCCTGACCACGCCTTGCTCTCTCAGTCCCGTATACCGACCAGTTTTTCCGTCCCTGACCCGGCCATTGCTAGCTACGGAAGATTCACTTCCGTGTTCAGATCATAATCCGAGTACGAGAGCGACTTGCTTCCCGCGTCCAGTGAACACCGGATCGTGGGGGCAGCCCTTCCTCTTTCCTTCGATAAAACTTGTGGTAAACGCTACGCAATTGGGTTTCCGTTCTGGTCCTGACAGAAACAGATAGTTGTGTTATCGAACCTTGTAGTATTTATTGCACCTCAACAGCAACATATTTTTACTACACTTAAAGTGCAACAAAAATAAATAGTAAACAATACAATGTAATGTCTGCTACTTTTCTTGTTGTTGTTTGCGTTCACGCATGGCCCCTTTAAGAAAGGACGTGACACGAGGGATGGGGTGGCAACAGTCGCCGATGTTTTGTGCTTTAAAGAAGTGTGCTTTGAAGTCAGTCTGTGTGTGCGGGTGAACGGTGTGGGTGGCGACCACCAGTAGCTCTTGTGTGAATGTTTATGTAATGTAATGTTCACGCCTGTTTTTTTGTTATTGTATTGGCAAAGAGACTCAATCAGCATCTGAGTGCATTATTGATCATCGAGGGGCATTACAATGATAAAACAACAGTCAACAGTACACAATATAAGGTGAGTTTAATAAATTAAATTTAACACTCACAACCTGGGACTACTGGTGAAGTAGATATAATCTACTGTACTTCAAGTATTTTGTTAACAACAAAAGTCAAATGTAAAACAATAAACTGTGAGTTTCACTCTATAAAATAAATCACAATCTTTAGTCGGACAACTGCTCAAGTAGACATAGGCTCCTGTACCTCAAGTGTTTTCATACAAAAAAAGTTAAAAGTTCAACAATATAAAGTGCGATTAAACTTGCTGTGTTAAATAAAAAAAATCAAACTCTCACAACCTAAGACACTGTTCAAGTAAAAATAGGCTAGTGCACTTCAAATATTTTGTTCACAACAAAAGTCAACTGTAAAACAATATACTATGAGTTTCACTTTATTGAATAAATCACAATTTTTATTCAGACAACTGCTCAAGTAGACATATGCTACTGTACCGCAAGTGTTTTCGTACAAAAAAGGTTAAAAGTGTGATTCACACTGCTGTGTAAAATAGATAAATCAAACTCTCACAACCTGAGACACTGGTCAAGTAAATATAGGCAACTGCACTTCAAATATTTTGTTCAAAACAAAAGTCAACAGTAAAACAAAAAGTGAATATCTGTACCTCTATGTTATGACATGTTCTTCATAGCATAAGAACTACATTACCCACAATGCCACATTGTTACTGAGCATGTGATGTACGTCCCCCAATGTTTACAGTTGTATTTTTTGGTTTACTTGCGATTGCCACAAAAGTAAACACCCGTCTACGCGTACACGCCTCGTCTCAGTTTATTCAAAGTAACGCATTGCTTTTGACCATCAGCAGCGGTAACAGTGTTGTTATGGCGGAAAAAATAATTATTTGGATGACAGCGTTACTGAAAATATAACGCTGTTACGTAACAGCGTTGTTCAAAACGACGTTATTTCCAACACTGCTGCCATCATTTGGTGAAACGGTGATTTATCTTTGTAAGAATGTTTTTACTTATACTCAACATTGCTTGCAGGCCACATATTATTAATTTCATGACAGAGGACGCGGCCTAATCAAAATTTGATCAGTGGCCGTAATTGTGCCCTGGGCCTGACTTTGGACATGCCTCATCAGAACTCCTAAAGCTTTGAACGTATAATTGCCCCTGAAAGACACCGTATAACGAAGCTATTTCTGAGTTCAGCGACTTTGTTTGAAAATGGAAAAATGTGTAAAACCCCTCCGGTCGATTCATTTGCAAACTTGAGACTCCCGCTGTGTAATTTCTGTTCTTTCCGGCATCAACGTACGATTCTGTGATGAGGCCCAGCAGGATGACTAACTCTGACTGAAAATGATATGTTGTTATCCAAGATGGCTCTCAAGCTAGCTTGCTTCACATTTAACAGTTGGTTGAACTTCATACCCGATTATAGGAGCCAAAATGGATGTGTGTCGCCAAATGCTATTTTTGTTTTATCCATGAGACTGAGCAGGTTGATTTTTATTTTGGAATGTTGTTGTTGTCTGACATGAATCCAATCACTGGGAATTTTAGTATCGATCCGATCCAAGTACATGGTAGTACCGATTAATACCGGTCCAATTCAATACGTTTTGCTTGGTAATGTCATAATCATTGACTAATTGAACACCACCCCACATGAGTTAGTTAATGATTAACTTAAACACCACACAGAAAAATTGGGTGTGGACGATTGGAATGGAAGCCACGCCCCTTCCAAATAAGACAACAGGAGGTAGCTAGTTTAGTCAGCATGGGCGAGTGAGTTGTCTGTCCCAGTGTGCCGTGCGATTAACTGGCAACCAGTTCAGGGTGTCCCCTGCCCACTGCCCGATGATTGCTGGGATGGGCTCCAGCACCCCCGCGACCCTACTAAGGATAAGCGGTGTAGCTAATGAGATGAGACAATTCAAACCCTAACTGTATAAAAAAGTAAATGTAAATATTTACATTAGAGCTGTTTCAGAACAAAAGGCAAGAGAGTCGAATGAAAAAGCGACAATGTAACAAAAACACAACTATAACAATGTCAAAAAGACAACCACAATACCTTCCATAGCACACTGTTTTGAAAATTTAGTCACAACGTGCAAATAGGGTAAACAATACAGTCTAAAAAACGTTAGTAGTATAAAAAATAAAGTACTTATACCAGAGCAACTGTTACAGAGCAAATGTCAAATAAGTCAAACTAAAGAATTTATCAGAGAAGTAAGATGATAAAAGGTGGAAAAATGTGTATATACATTTTGAGGTTTTTTTGTATAACCCCAGTAGCACTTCAAATATATCTTTAAAAGCTTATCCACAATTTAATTTTATTTTTGACATCAACAGATAGCATTTCAAATGCCAACCATTTCTTCTCAGATGTTTGTGATTAACATAGCAAAAAAACAGTAACTTCAATTCTCTAATATTAGCAGTTTAGATATTGATAACTTAATGCCATTTTAGATATCTGTATATTCAGTTTGGAAAAAAGCATGGTCAAAACTGAGCAACTAGACAGCGATTTTTCTTTGAGGCGACCATTTTGGGCATATCAATGTTGAATGCTATCAAGATGAAAGTTTTGCGGAATTATCTCTTTTTTCATCATAAGAATTGAAAACACATGCTTTGTGAAGCTAAATATACGTTGGAAGAAGTAGAAAAAAGAAAAAAAGCTTAAAAAGGAGAAAAAAAGGAGGATTTTATTTTAGCAGCTCTAGGTGAGTCTCTTTTTAAGTCAAATCCATTCAAATTTCTCAACCTACCAGTAATTTAAAAAAAAAAAAACATTGATATGATATTTAATGTTTAATAGAATGATTGATTTACATGTAAAGTTTTTCATTTTTAGATGTTTCTTTGTATACAATTCTTTTCAAAGCTACTTACGTACAGAGGAATGTCTTCATCAGCACTTCTCTCCTGGACCCTAACTCTGGTGGCCCCAGAGTAAGTTGAGTTTGAGACCCATGCTTTGCAGTCACAGTATATCGTATACAATGGGGCAAATAGTAATTTAGTCAACAATTAATTGTTGAAGTTCTCCTGCTTGAAAATAACAGAGATCCCTGTAAATGTCAACATAAGTAAACCTCAACAATGAGAGACAGAGTGTAAAAAAAGCCCAGAAAATCACGTTGTTTGATTTTTAAAGAATTTATTTTCAAATTAGCATCGAAAACAATGATTTGGTCACCTACAAACAAGGAAGATTTCTTGATGTCAAGGAGTTCTAACTTCTAACGTAGTCTCTACGACCTCAGTCAGTCATACTCCAAACTCCACTATCACCAAAGGACACCAGGGATAAAATTGTAGACCTGCACCAGGCAGGGAAGGCTGAATCTGCAATAGCTTGGTGTAAAGAAATCAACTGTGGGAGCAATTATTAGAAAATGAAAGAAATGAAAGACGACACACTAATTATCTTCCACGATCTGGGGCTTCATGCAAGATCTCACCCTGTGGCCTTAAAAATGTCAACAAGAACGGTGAGCATAAATCCTAGAACCACACAGGGGGAACTAGTGAATGGCATATAAAGGTCTGGTACCACAGTAACAAAGGCTACTATCAGTACCACAATACGCCAACATTGTCTCAAACCTTGCACTGCCAGACGTGTCCCCCCCTGAAGCCAGTACACGTCCTGGCCCATTTGCAATTCACTAGAGAGCATTTGGATGATCCAGAAGTGGACTGGGAGAATGTGTTAGGGTTAGATGAAACCAAAATACAACTTTTTGGCTAGACACACAGGATCTCGTGTTTGGGAGAGAAAGAATACTGCGGGCAGCCGGAAAAAAATGGGGGTGGAAACATCATACTTATGGGCTATTTTTCTGCAAAGGGGCCAGGACGACAGATCCATGTAAAGGAAAGAATAATGGGGCCATGTTTTGAGATATAGTAAGTTAAACTCTCCCTCCATCAGCAAGAGTATTGAAGATGAGATGTGGCTGGGTCTTTCACTTATGACAATGATCCCAAAGACACAGCCAGGGCAACAAAGGAGTGGCTTCTTAAGAAGCATTTCAAGGTCATGGCCTAGCCAGTCTCAGGATCTCAACCCTATAAAAAATCTGTGAAGGGAGTTGTAAATCCATGTAGCCTGACAGCCCAAAAACATCACTTCTCTAGGGGGAATCTGCATTGAGGAATGGGCCAAAATACCAGCAGCAAATAAATTATTTGCAAATCAGAAAATGTCATTTTCTTTTTTCCCCCACATTCTGTCTCTCATGGTTAAGGTTTACCATTTTGACAATTACAGGCCTCTTAATATTTTTAAGTAGGAGAACTTGCACAATTTGTTGTTGACTAAATACTTATTTCGCCCACTGCAATCAGCACATTGTGAGGTATTTTAGAACACTTACAGTGGCTTGCGAAACTATTTGGCCCCCTTGAACTTTGTGACTTTTAAGACTTCAAACATGAATATATAAAACTCTCATTTCTTGTGAAGCATCAACAATTAGTGGGACACAATCATGACATGGAACAACCTTTATTGGATGTTTTAAACTTTTTTAACAAATAAAAAGTTCGATTTTGGTCTCATCTGACCAGAGCACCTTCTACCACATGTTTGGTGTGTCTCCCAGGTGGCTTGTGGCAATCTTTAAATTACACTTTTTATGGATATCTTTAAGAAATAGCTTCCTTCTTGCCACTCTTCAATAAAGGCCAGATTTGTGCAGATTGTTGTCCTATCGACAGATTCTCCCACCTCAGCTGTAGACCTCTGCAGTTCATCCAGAGTGATCCTGGGTCTCTTGGCTGCATCTCTGATCAGTTTTCTCCTTGTATGAGCTGAAAGTTTAGGTGGACGGCCCAATTTTAGTAGATTGGCAGTGGTCTGATACTACTTCCGTTTCAATATTATTGTTTGCATAGTGCTCCTTGGGATGTTTAAAGCTTGGGAAGTCTTTTTGTATCCAAATCCAGCTTCAAATTTCTCCACAACAGTATCTCGGACCTGACTGGTGTGTTCCTCGTTCTTCATGATGCGCTCTGCGCTCTAAGCAGACCTCTGAGACTATCACAGTGCAGGTGTGCATTTATACAGTCAGTATATGTGTGTATATATATATATATATATATATATATATATATATATATATATATATATATATATATATATATATATATATATATATATATATATATATATATATATATATATATATATATATATATATGCCACAAAATGTGTGAGCTGAAGTTTTCCCACAAAAACCTTGCCAGTATCATGTGGGCAAAATTTTGATAACAAAACTGTACAAGAATATTAAATAAAAAGTTAAGAATCAATTAGTCATTTTACTGTACAATTCTTATGTTATTCAAATATAAACACTTTTTTTTTTAAATAAAAAAGGCTGCCAGAAAAGGGAGCAAGGTAGCGCCATCCACGGGAATGGAGGAGATGAGAAATTTAACACATGATCTTTTTCTGAGCTGTATAAATGTTTCGAATTCTAGTGGTAAAAACCCTAATAAATTAATCATAAAAATACATGTATTATCTTATTAACGTACTTTTTTATCCTCGTAGGTCTAGAATTGTCTTTTTTTACATAATTGTCCGCCATCTTAATGCTAAAATACAAAAACACTGCAAAAAGCGGGCAATAACAATGAGATAACCAATGTTATTGTGATTTTGTTGTACGTTTTGGTTTTCAAAAACACATGTACGTTTATTGATTACTTTTTAAATTTTATTTTTAAAGGACATCGACCTGGCATAATTATAAAATTGGACGAGGATCAAGTTATATTCTACAAGCTAACGCCCTCTAGCGGCTGTTATGCGATCAACTGTTAGAGGTCGCGAATTGTGTTTTAAATAAAGGTCTGAAAAACAGAAAACATACAAACATGCAATTATTTTAAGATACTTGACAAGGTGCTGTCAAATTATATATTATGTCTCATAATCCAAATATAATGAACACATTAGAATAATCTTTTGTTTCCTTTTATAGAGCAGGTCTGAATTTCAAGTTGTACATTAATGTTTTTAATAAGATAACCAATTTGATTTTGTGATTTTATTGAACGTTTTGGTTTTTGAAGTACACATTTAACGATTTATTGCTTTTTAAATGCAACGTTACTGGGTGATGGAAAAAAGACGTGGAGCAAATTCCTCTGAGCTTATTTATCAAACTGCACCAGCAAAGTCATCTTTTCTGTTATTAAACTTGACGTCAAAGAGTCAGTGTGCATTATTCAACAACTAGGTTTTGCTTTATTCTTCAGTGCAGGGGTCTCCAACCTGGTTCCCGCCGGCTCCCTGAGGACAGCTGAGATGTTCGTGGACCTGCTCTGATGATACCTCCACCGGTGCTAGGTCGTTGCCAGGAGAGAAAGCTTACCACGTGTTGTGAGTCATAATTTTATTCATATTTAGTTTCTTCATATATATATATATATATATATATATATATATATATATATATATATATATATATATATATATGGTGGTTGACTAAGTCAAACTAACCATATACAGTATTCTACTTTTCTCTCTTCTTTTTCTTTTTGTCTTCTCTTCCTTCTCTCTCTCTCGCTCACTTTCCTTTTTCTTTCTCCCCTTTATCTTCCTCTATTTCCCTCTTTCTTTCTCCCCTTTCTTACTCTCTTTCTCTTACCTTTTCTTTTACTTTCTTTCTCTTTCCTTCCAGCAGGATGCCGGCACGCTCTGCTGTATACTACTAGCCCTCACTCGTAACAAACAACACAGTGCCATCTAGTGGTCAAATATTACACATTGGTGCTTGAAAAATATGCACTTCAAAAGAACGTTGGTGAATTTTTGCTCATCATTTCAAGAAAGCATATGCTTCATTCTATTCCTTTTTGCACTTTACGTTAAAATCTGCTTTTTTTGGCTCGTTTTGTTGTATTTTTATTTTTTTTCTCATGTTTAAAATAAAGCTTCATTCATTCATTCAAAATTATATATTTTTTTTGTCTGAAGGACTTTTTTTTTACCATTAAGACAAATAATACCCACTGTCTCTAATAATGAGCATCTCACATTTTACAAAAAGTCGAATGCCTGGTGTATCCTTTTTAGCGTTAGTCAACTTTTAAAATAGTTCTCCCACAACATGTAAGAGGTCGATTTAGACCCCACAGTATTTTGTAGTATTTCTGTTTTATTTTTGTAATATTTCTGTGGAGGTTTTTTTGAAGTATTTTTGTCATACTCTTTCTGTATTAGTATTTAAGTATTATCGTATTACTGTAGTGGTATTTTTGTCGTATTTCCGCCATAACATGTCTGTCGTAGTATTTTTGTATTATAGTATCACTGTAGTGGATTTTCTGTAGTATTTTTATTTGTATTATCATCATAGTATTTTTGTAGTATTAATTTAGCTTTTTTTTCGTTTTTTGGTGTAATAAATATATTTCCTGGTGTAATAGTATTTTGTAGTCTGCGCAGCCCTTTGAGACTTTTTGTGATTAAGGACTATACAAATAAACATAACTTGACAACAGAGACACACAAGGCACTGGAGGATAATTCAAAACATCAGTTTTATTCAGGTCAAATATCTTAAATGGGGATAAAGCAGGATGGGGTAAAACAAGATTTATATAATATTTCTTAAAATGTCTTTTTTACATAGCAGACTTTTACATATTGCGGGTGGCATAAACAGTGTTTTTAACACTTTCTATACAGTAGCATCCCATCATATGTTACATCAAGTGGAGGCCATTTGGTCTGCGGTGAAAATAAGAACATGAAAATGTATTTTAAAAAATAAAATCTGAGAGCTTCATTTGAGGTATATTTTTTCCCAAAAAAAAGACACTGAGGCAAAGACGAAGTTAAGGTTAATCACAGCAGTCAAAAAGTCATCCGTTTTATTTACCTGCAGAAACAGGAGAACGCGTCGCTCACCTAAGTCTTATTCCAAAAAGGCACTTTTTCTTTTTATTCTTGACTTCTCCCCCTCAGATGACAGTGATGTTTTTGAAAAATAATTGGTGGTAAACTCGAATATAGATTGCCTTGTTTTGAGTTACCGTAAATTTCGGACTATAAGCCCCGGTCAATGAGTCGCGGGCAGGTTGCCTCTGTCGACGCCTAGCGGCTGGCTTAGAACTGGTGCGGATCAGGGTGGGAGAGGATTTGTTCTACCAAGAGGGTGCGTGACAGAAAAAAATTGAGAAGCACTGTTATAGATTAAGATCATGATCTTGGCAGAATCAGCAGGGAAATGTCTACAGAAAAGTAACACATTGCGCCGCGTTTAAGATACTTGTTTGCAGACTTTGCCCGCAAGGTGTCCATCTCAAATAATTAGTGCAACAGTCAATATGAATTAATTTTTCATTAACATATGCGCAGAAATGTGACAAAACGATTCCCAAAACAGAGCTCAATGTACTGTACTCATACCTGTCAACCTCAGACAATTGCTCCTCTTATTATTTATTTTAAATCCCCTTCCATCCATCCAGTATCCGCACCGCTTATCCTCTCTAGGGTCGCGGGGGTGCTGGACCCCATCCCAGCTACTGAACTGGTTGCCAGCCAGTCACAGGGCACACAGGGACAGACAATGCACTCGCTCATTCACACCTAGGGACAATTTGGACGGGCCAATTAACCTGACATGCATGTTTTTGGAATGTGGGAGGAAACCGGAGTGCCCGGAGGAAACTCACGCAAGCACAGGGAGAACATGCAAACTCCACACAGGAAGGTTCGATCTCATGACCTCAGAACTGTGCCGCACACGCGCTAACCAAATCGCCTTATTAAGCAATAATAAACCCGCCAAACACAACACGGTACCCAAATTAATCACAGCACGACACCAATTTAAGAATACAGACGTTGCCATCCACTACCAGTGACCATGTAAAACCGAATTGCAGCTGAAATAGGCAAGATTGGACTGACAAAAAACTAAAAAAATTGCTGCATACTCAATTTAAAATGACAAAAAATGTCTAAAATACAGGGAAATTGTCTGAGTTGTGTTTACTTGGTTTGGCTTTTTATTTTGTTTCATTTTTCCTTTCTTTCTTTCCCTTTTGTTTTATTTTGTTCGTTGCATGTTAGATAAAAAGGAAAGAAAAAGCACAATACAAACTAAGTTACAAAAAATATTGACTGCTGCGTTAGTTTAGAATGACATCTGCGTACACCCTGGGCAAACAAGTGTCTTAATTGCGGCACAATGTGTTACTTTTCTGTACTAGACATTTCCCCGCAGATTTTTTTTTTAAATGTAAGGAATGGATGTGAATGAGTTCATTTTTATGGCTGCTAAAAAACAAAAAACAAAGTTGAGTTACTTTTAAAGGTCACGCTTTGTAGTCCGTAATTCATGGTAAATTAATTTGTATATGGAAGGCTTGTCAAGTGGTGCGGGATTCGTTCGTCAGCAGGTGGCTTGAAGGGCGAAAACCCAGTGCTTTTTTTCGGACTGCATGATGAACGTACAATTAAAAAAGATCGACAGTTTCGATAAAATAACAGCATGATGGTAAAGCTGCAGCCTTTCGGAGTGATCTAAGTTGTGTAGAAAGTAAAGATCCCCCGAGTTCAGTCTTTTGATGGGTGCTTTTGAATGGTTTCGAGCCGACAATAAGAGAACATTATTACGGCTATGACGACAATACACTCAAACAATTAAAGATCAAATAGAATAGAAAATAGAAATGTGCAAAATATCGTTAACAAATAGGGTAGGCCTCGAGTTTTCATGTCACAGTCTTGTTGGTTCCTCGTCACTGTCACTGCAGTTGCCACAGCATTCCTGCAGGAGGCAATACAGAAGGAAAGGAAGTGGTTAGACATTCAGTAAGTGGGAATAGACTAAAAGTAAAATCAGGCAAAAAAAAAACAACAACCTTAAAACATTTGTGTTCATGAAAAAAACGACTGCAACCATATGTGTCGGAAAAAAACTAAAAATAAATAACAGTAATCCCTCCCTATAATGCGGTTTACTTTTCAGTTTCTCTACTTCACAGATTTGCATCCGACATTGTGTTCTGCATTCTGATTGGCTAAAAAGTCTCGCTGCTTATTATTGGATGGTTTGGTTTTTGTGTATAATAAAGTATTTAATTGCATAATAATTGTAAAAAAAATAAATAAATAGGAAACAGGTCTCTATTTCACGTATTTTGCCAATCATTGGCTTTTATTTGAAAGTAACCACCTTGATTAATAAAAGACATTACCATAAAATTAGGCAAAAGAAAAAAGAAAACAAATTAAAAACACTCTCTTGTATCAGAAAAACTAATAACTAATTATAGGAAATTAATGGGAAAAAATACAACAATGAAAACAAAATCAACTGTAAACAATTATGACAAATCCCTAACTATTTGATTGTTGTTATGAAAATTGTTGTTTTACTGGTAGAAAACTTTGATAATTTTAAGTTTTCTTTCTGGTATACTAGTCATCCCAAGGGCCAAGAATATATCCGCAGGTTCTAGAGTGTTCTCCATTCGGGCCCCGGTGATGTGGAATGCTCTTCGCCCCTGAGATTCCATCTGCAACTTCAGTGGAAATGTTTAAATCTAAAGTTAAAACACACTTCTATTCCATAGCATATGAATAACCTATATTTTATGTTGACAATATTTGTGTATTATTTGTTATTGCAACATCCATTGCAGCCTGGTCAACTTGGATTGGGGATTACCTAATTTTGCTCATGTTGAGGTTTTTGAGTTTTTCCTTGCCCTCGTGTAGGTTTTAGATCAGGGGATGGTGTAATAATAGTCTGTGGTTTGAAATAATCTGTGGTCTGTGCAGCCTTTTGAGACTCTTTGTGACTCTTTGCGACTAAGGGCTATACAAATAAACATTTCTTGATTTCTTATTTTTTGCCACATTCTAAAGAGGACTTCTAGTAATGTATAAATTAGATTGGGACCAAACCTCGCCCCCTAGCGGGCATAAAAAGAGCGCTCACCCACCTGCCTGCCAAAAAGTCGCTGCAACAGTCCTTGTTTAGGGGGAGGAGAGGGCTGTCTTCGCCAGTCTAGATCTGGGGGAATGCCACCATCCGGATAAAATATGTTAAGCTCTTTGAAACACTCCGTCTCTATCATCTGCAGGATAAACGCGAAAGCTTTTAAAACATTTAGACATTTTTCATCACACATTATGTTGTCATATTGGTATTTCTTTCCCCATTTATATCAAGTAACCTCATTTTGCCAGGGAATGGAGACACAGCCTGTAGACACTTTGCTATAAAAGGAATCATCTTTGGGCTCCAGTTCCACGCCTTTGACAGTGGAGAACTGCTCGATGTCCAGCACGTCTTTACAGTAGATGGCCTGCGGCTGCAGAGGGAAGCACAAATGTTTAACCTTATGCTAAAATGGCACTAATTCATTTTTTTTTTAGATTTTTTTTGCTTTACGCGTGGGGAAATAGGAAGTCAGTCTTTTATTTATATTTTTATCAACTTTTCAATATTGGAATTATTAATATTCTAAGTTCCATTATATAACTGTTGGCATCTAAAAATGACGACCTACTACTTACTTATTTATGGCTGTACTGAAGTAGTGTGAGGGAATTATTGCGTACAATATCAGTTTTTTGTTAATGTTTCCTACAAATTTATCAGATGTTAGTAAGGCCATTATCGCATGAGTAAACAATAAGGCCACTATCGGAAAAATGTTTTAATTAATTACTTGCTTGGCGATTGTTTCGTCAAACTCATTATGTGGTATTAATACGAATTGGTGATTTGAAGGAATACGAATAATTAAATACAACTGTTTTCAAAATGAAACAGTTTTTACCCTTTTTTCTCAAATTAGTGTCAATAATGCCATTTAAGCATGAAGCTAACTAAATGTATAGAACTGTTGATTTATTAGAGAATATAGTCACACACAAACACCTAAAATGTCATACACAAATTTACAAATGTTTTAAAAGGGACACTGTGTAATATTTGACTACTAGGTGATGCAGTATTGTGTAGTAAAACCGAAAACTATTGGTACAAAGCATTAAGAATACAAGCTATGAAGAGTGACCAAAGCGCAGCATTTGTTTCCCTCATTTTTTTTGCTAGGCCCTTTGAGAATAAGGAAAAAACAAACAAACAAAAAAGAAAAGAAAGACAAAGAAAAAACAGGGGAAAAAATGACAAAAAGAAAAAAGGTATATAAAAAAAAGAAATAGAAAAAGGAAAAACAGAAAAGGAAAAGGAGAAAAAGAACAGGTTTTTGTTTTGGGGGTTCCCTCAGCAGCAAAATGAGCAACAATTACGTCAGTTCCCTTTCGGTGAGTATCAGTTTATGTGAAATAAATGCACATTTCTCAACCTACGAGCATTTGCAAAAATGCACATTTGAATGATAGGTAATGCTTTTTTTCATTATCAATATTATTTTTGTCTGAAAGGAGCTGTACAGAATTTGGAATTTTTTTACTTACGACTGCTTTCTTGTGGCTTGTGTCATTATTGCAACCTCTGTCAAGCTCCTACAAGGTTTGTTCAAGTACTTTTCAAGCACTTTCAAGGCCATTAAAAAAAGGACCTTTAAAGGAAGAAATCAAGCGCTGATCAAGGAACAATTTTTTTTGTTTGGTTTTGCTGTCTAAAATAAAGTCTTTATCTTGCTGCTAGCACATACTTTGTGCTATTTTGTGCTGTTCCTATCTATGATTTATGGTCTTTCTGCTTCAATGGGCTGCTTTAAACTGATATGAATTCTGCCATTCTGCTTCAACAATGCGTGCACAGCCTCAATATGCCACACTTGTTTACAAATACGGAAAAAGGCTCTATACGTGTTGGGTAATCATAGAGCTCAATACAAAAGACAAAAAAGAAAGGTCTGTATATAAAAAAGTAAAAAAATGAGCCGCATTTAGACTGATTTCAATTATATTGATTGCTCCAAAGCATAGTGCATTCAATCTTCCAATCATTGAGACTGCTGTATATGTTTTTACAGAAGATTTGTCTAAACTGATTAAAATAGAATTGTAAATAGTTAAAGAAAATGCATTTCATCATTTATTTTATTGTTTTGCATTTTCAGGGATTTTGTGTATAAAAATTAAAACTTGATTTGTATTTTACATTTTTTTCCTGTAGATTTGTAAATATTCTAATGTACGTTTCATGTGTTTTGCAGGGATCCCCTGCAAAATATATGAAATTATAATTCCTAAAAAAATTGGTACATAATGTTTTATTAGTATTGATAATGTATCACTGAAAAAAGAGGAGCCGTTTGAAGCCAAAAGAGCAGTCTATTCTCAGTGAGCCGAGCCGAAAAGGCCGCTTCTTGAAAAAGAGCCTGAATTCCCATGACGAGTCTGAAAGACCTATTCTCTTAGATTCGACCGTAGGGGGCAGTAACGCTTCACTAGAAAATGTGGACTAAAGCCACCATCAGCGACATTTTAAGCACTTAAAAAAATAAAAAAATAAAAAAAATCTTCATTTAAAATCGTGGTCTACAGAGTCCGACTGCCAGTAAACATGGCAATGGAAATAATTTCAAACCTTTTTGAAGCACTTCACCCAAATTCAACCATCTTCCTGGCCTTGGAAACACAACAATAAAATTCAAGCATTTTTAAGAATTTCAAGCATCTGTATGAACTCTTTTCTTATGATGCGGTTGCACGTATGTGCATTTCTTTAATGCACTCTAATAAACCCTTTTTTTATCTTTCTACGGATTCAAGTTGGCATTTGGACTGTACTTGAAACAGTCTTTCTCAAGATGACTTACATCAGGAATGAAAGGTGCCAGGAGCATTCCAGCCTCCAGTCTTTTGAAATTAATGGACTGAAAGATGGGATGTGCTTTGACATCTGAAGCTCCGCCTCCCTGGCATCCCAGTCTCTCCTTCGGGTCTTTGGATAACAACTGGAAAACACAAGAAAGGAGAAAACTCATTATTCAGGAGCAAAACAAGGCAGCAATTAGTATTTTTCATAAATATTCTAGAGAAAATTAATAAATCAAGAGTTTCTTCAAAGGTGTTGTATATAACTTCAAACATATCCTACTTGCTGACACCATTTTCTGGCTGAAATAATCATTGCAGCTCTCCCTTGTTGCACATGCAAGAATGTAAAATTCTTAGATGCACTTGACTAAACTTACTTTTTTTTTTTTTTTTTTTAGCTTTTTCGGGTTATGGTTTGGCATTTGGACAGTATTTGAAACAGTCCTTTTCTTACTTTCAACATGTTCATCCTACAATTAAAGAAAAGCACAACCACGCATGTTACGCACAGAGAAAATACAATGTATGAAGGCTCTTTGAACTCGGTTGGGAATTGTTATCACACACTTAATGAAGAAATTGTTTAATTTTGAACTTTCTAGGGACACCTCTAACTGTACACCTAACTCTTATGTGTTAAGTGTTATAAGAAGCATTTTGGATGGGGTTTTACTCGTCTTGTTTGGATTTTGAAATTGTCAAGCCTTCAAGATCAATAGTAACAGGGGTAGGCATTTAAAAGCTACTACTTTGGCTTACTCCCTTTCAGATTATTTTATTTGTCCCCAAAGGGCAATTGTATATACTGTATGTACTATATTAGTACAGCGTTTCTCAATATTTTTCGAGCAAAGGCACACTTTTATTAAAAATCTCTCAATCTTTTATGACAAAAAAAATCATAGCATCAGTTTTTATTTTTTGAAGAATAACAACCCATTTGGTCGTTTTGACCCGACGTTATTTATCCAAGGGTTAAATCTGTTTTATCTGTTTTATAAGTTTTATCTATCTGCCAGTGGAAGTATTGTAATATATGATTTTCTGTTATTTTTTTGTAAAATAAGAAGCTAACCATTAAATTCGGCAAAATGAGGTGCAATATTTTTCTTTATAGTATCTATTTTATCATTTTTGACAGCAATCTTCAATAGCCTCATCAAATTAAGTAATACTGTATATTTCCAGATACTAGCTCATGAGCAGAAAAAATACCATAGTATATTCAAAGGGGAAAAAAGCAATCTGCTGCTACTTCCTGTTATGATGAATGTTAATTACACATCTAATCATCGAAAGAAAGCAAAGATAATGAAAATGGCATGCTTTTTTTAATGATGAAATTGGCCAATTTCCCGTGGCACACTAGACAAGGTCTCAGAGCATACTTATGTGCATCGGCACCAGGGTTGGGAAGTAACGAAATACATTTAGCGGCATTACGTAATCAGGATACAAATCAAATGTAATCGTATACCATTCCAGTTAAAAAAAACAAAAAAGTAATCAAATTACAGGTACATTTGGTTTAAAAAATGATTACTTTTCAGGATTACAATGTTATCTAAAACTATATTTTGTATACATAACGTAACGATAGACAAATTGTGTCATATTTTCAATCACTGACACGAGACGGAGAGAGATTAGGTTTACACACACGCAGGAGCTACATTGCACAGATATTACAGACCGGCACCTTCTCTACCACTTCATGTTGGTCAAAGTGTGTTTCAGGTGAAATAGCGTGAGCCTACAGTTTTGTGAGGCTGCTAACGTGCGCATTTTAAGCAATAGGCAACAAGCTTGCTCGTAAATGATGCCTTCAGGGACATTTAATTCATTTGATTGATTTTCTTTTTGTATTTCGCAGTTAATTGTTATTCAAAATCCACTATAAGATCACTGCATTGTGTAGAGAAATTATTTAACTTCACCTAGTAAATCTGCATACTTTCAAGAGGTATTACATTCCCACTTCAAAACAAGCAAAAAAGTTTGTTGAAAATTAAGACAATAAACAATTAGTGTGTTTAAAACAATATTGGATTATTATTTACATCTAAATTCAAACTATAACAACATATCTTGTCTGCCTTGTGGAAGAGAAAAATGTATTTTGCTTAATCAACTATACTACGTGGTTAGGATTTGAGCATTTCTTGTAGGACCACAAGCAATTACCTAACCTTGGTTTCCTCCAATTCTTTTTCAAGTTTACATTGTTCATTTATATTAAACACAATTTAGTAATTTAATCTATATTGTTTTTGTCTTTTATTAGCATATTAGGTATTGAAATAATCCAAAAGTAATCCAAAGTAATCAAGTTAGATTACTTAAACATAGTATCCGGATACTGATTACATTTTTCAACAGGTAACTAGTAATTGTATCGGATGAAATTTCTAAAGCAACCATCCCAATCCTGCTAGGCACCCTGCTTGAAAAACACTGTATTAGTGTGTTGGATGGATGATTGATTGCAAATATTTTTTTATATGTTTTGATTTGTTTTACTTGTTATTGTTGTTTTTGTGCTGACCCACATAAACAGAGATAAGCGGTATTTAAATGCTGACACTATTTGACACCAGAGCTATATTTTAACCCTGATAACATACCCTGGCATGGATAGAATGCCTAACCATTACCAGAACAAGAAATATTGTATAATACTCAGTACACGATGAGCTGTGTACAATGCAGCTTTTCATGGGAAAGCCATCTGTCTGTCAATATGGAAGGAAATATTGCTGGTGGAATAAAGCTTGCCTTAAAGACTGGTGTCAATAAGTTATATTTATTTAATTCCAGTGGTATATGTTCATTTTTCTGTAATGTGGATGAGGTAGGCCTTGGGGATGACCCTGGGTGGCACAAAGTCGGATCCCATAAAAAATAAAACGATTAAAGACATAATCCAATTATTAGCAGAAAGAAAAGATTACAAAAAAGGAACGTACAAGGCTCAAAAACGCGTGACACACTCATGGCCCACCACATAATTTTATGTGGCCCTCAAGACAATACTTAAAGAAGGACAAGAGAGAATTACAGTGCGTCAAACTATGACTTGCAGTTTTAAATATGCCCATTGGATGTCAGCCTTAGCCAGGCAACCGGCGCAAAGCACCCAATGTAGCTGTATTTACTGACTACCATTAACTAATTCAGTTCCATAACGTATACATGTTTTCAGAAGTATTGTCATTCTTTGTTCTAAAAGCTTTGGCGCAGCTCTTCCATTAGTATTCAGCCTCTGGGAATTACAGATATCTGTATGATAAATCAGCACTAGATTGCGGGATTGTCTTTGGTCAGATCTTTTTCAACACCTAGTTTCGCTTCTGTATCCACTATATTCCTCGTATGGCATAGTGTAGGCGCCAGCCCCTACGTCGAGTATGCGCAGTGTGGTGACAAAAGTAAAGATATAGGTACAGACTGTAACGCTTTAAAGCTTTATTCTTTCTAAAAAAGATGACAATGTCCCTTCATTTCATTTCGTGATCGCCATGACGACCCAAATCATGTGATCATGTCACTAAAAACATCAGGTGCTTAAAGGTTCTTGCAAAGTTCATGCATAACTTCAGTGTCCTTGCAAACAAATTGCCTTTGTGTTTATGGAAAGAATTGTTTAGATATTGTAGAAATCACAAATATATGTACTTGTGAAAGTTCTGCTTAAACTGCTGCACCCTTTCGCAAAAAGCGGTTTTCCTCAGAAGTTTTCATAAGAAACTAATATTTTCAAGAAACTCATGTTTTTCTCAGTTCAAAACAACCTGCCACTGTGTTAATTTTATTGCACCATTGAATTGTGATGCACTTCGTATCCGAGCACTACCTTGTAAACATGTTTATCTATTTGTCCTAACAAATTTATTTTTCTCTTTTGAGTCTTTATTATGCATTCATCCTGGAGTGCCATGTCTAATATCAGTGATTTTTTTTTTTACTACTGTAGCACATTCAATGTTGGGTCAGAATTCCGTTTTGTGAAGTCAAAGAAAATGATGAAACAATGTCCTAAAATGTGAACTGAATACTATGCTTTAATTCAATTATTCAGTTATCTGATAAAACCTGGGCATGAGATTTGTTATCTTGCATGTGTGACACTAACGGGCCGGTCAGAGGGGTGGGCCATTTTCCTGATGTTGTGATCCAAAAATGTATGTGGCTCTCCAAACAGGCTAGATGAGTTTGGAAAAATGGTAAACTCGCCTCTTCAATTTAATTGGTCAATCGATTGTTTGTTAAAACAATGTATTGAGCACCAAAATTTTCCCGACACTATGTACTTAAACATGACGATAAGACAAGAAAGTTTGATCACATTACCCCGATTTTAGCTAACCTGCATTGGCTCCCTGTTAGCTTAAGATGTAATTTTAAGGTTCTGTTGGTAGTATACAAAATCATGCATGGACTTTAAGATTTAATTTCCCCCTATTTTTCGGTCTGGAGCCTTCGCTCTTAAAATGCTAGTCTACTAGTGATCCCAAGACCCACCAAGAGATCTACAGGTTCAAGAGCTCTCCCATTCAAGCCCCAGTGCTGCGGAATGCTCTTCCCCCTGAAATTCGATCTGGAACTTCAGTGGAAATGTTTAAATCTAAGCTTAAAACACACTCCTATTCTATAGCATATGAATAACCCGTATTTTATGTTGACAAATCTGTGTATTATTTGTTATTGCAACATCCATTGCAGCCTGTTCATCCTACAAGTGGGATTACCTCATGTGCCGGCCCCTCTCAAGGTTTCTTCATTGTCCTCATGTTGAGGTTTTTGAGTTTTTCCTTTCCCTCCTGTAGGTTTTAGATCAGGGGATGGTGTAATAATAGTCTGTGGTTTGCAATAATCTGTGGTCTGTGCAGCCCTTTGAGACTCCTTGTGAGTCTCCTCCTCCTAAGCCCCTTGCTGTTCACCTTGATGACACACGACTGCGTCCCTAGGTCCGCCACAAACCACATCGTGAAGTATGCTGACGACACAACAGTGGTGGGCCTCATCAGGGATGACAACGACCTGGCCTACAGAGAGGAGGTGGAGCAGTTGGTGGGCTGGTGCAGGGACAACAGCCTGGTCCTGAATGTTGACAAAACTAAAGAGATCATTGTCGACTTTAGGAAAAACCAGCCCAACCATGCCCCACTTTGCATCAACAACAAGGCTGTGGAGGTTGTCAGCAGTATCAAGTTCCTAGGGGTGCACATTACAAACAAACTCACCTGGTCCGTGAACACTGCATCACTGGTTAAGAGGGCACAGCAGCGCCTGTACTTCCTGCGGAGGATGAGGAGAGCCCACCTGCCCCCACCCTCCCTCATCACATTCTACAGGGGCACCATATAGAGTATCCTGACCAGCTGTATCTCTGTGTGGTGTGGAGGCTGCAGCGCTACCGACTGGGGTAGTGTGAGGAGGGTAACGAGGACAGCAGAGAAAATAATCGGGACTACACTTCCCTCCATTCAGGACATTGGCCAGAAGCGCTGCCTATCCCATGCTAAGAACATTACCGGGGACCCCTCTCACCCCCATCATGGACTGTTCACTCTGCTAGCCTCTGGGAAGAGGTACTGCAGTGTGCGGTGCAGGACCACCAGGCTCCGCAATAGTCTAGTCCCCCTGGCCATTAGACTGTTAAATGGTCAATCTAACATATAGTTAACTTAAATCTAAACGGCTGCTAATCTGACTTTTTGCACTACTGGCAGTTTTTTATAGCTTGCCACTCCTTGCACATTGCTCTCTGCACTATTGTAATTACAGCGTTATTGTTACAGTGTTAATGTTACTGTGTACCTGACTTGTTAACCTGACTGCCCATTTTGCACATCTGGTTAGCTACTCTTCTTGCACTATCGGCACTATGGTAAAATACTATACGTAGCCAAAATACAATACAACTTTATTATATCTGTACATTCAAGGAAACTGTGGGGGTCAGATGCATCGACATTTCGTTCTGTATACACGTGTACTAGAATGACAATAAAGTAGATCTGAATCTGAATCTGATTAAGGGCTATACAAATAAACATGACTTGACATGACTTAAACACATTTGTAAATTCGTAACGCACCGCTTTACAAAGAGACTTGGCCTCCTCGGAGAACTTCCCTGAGTATTCTTCTTGCACATCTTTTACTAGCCGCTCTACCTCCTCCCGCTTGATTTTCTTCTTTCTTTGCTGAAATGGCGACTGACCCTCGATCATCTCGTACAGGAGGCAGCCCAGTGCCCACCAGTCGGGGCTAAAAGTGTAGCACTCGTTTGTCACTACCTCCGGAGCTAATAAAAAAAAAAAAATAAAAAAAAAAAAAGTACAAAAACTATAGCTACTACTGCTTGGATTTCAGATGAGGCAGACTGACTGCAAAAAGGAGTTCTTACCCATGTATCCTACCGTTCCCACCCGGCCCCGGATGTTCTGGCCCTCTGGTACGTGCACGGCAAGACCAAGGTCTGAGATCCGGATATGTCCTAAACACAAAGAAAAATTATTATTACAGTATTTTCCAGACTACAAGTCTCTCCAGAGTATAAGTTGCACCACCCCAAAAATGCATCAGTAAAGAAGAAAAAAAATGTCTAAGTCGCAATCGGAGTATAAGTCTAATTTTGGGGTGGGGTGGGGGTGGGGGCTAGGGGGGGTTTACTTGATAAAATCCTACACCAAAAACAAACGTGTCATCTTGAAAGACAATAGAGAAAAGGCTGAATAAGTTAGTATGGTATATGAACGTTACATGATTTACATAACTGTAAATTTCAATAACGACATAGCATCACGGTTCACTGATCCCTTATCTGCATGGGTCGTCACCAACGAGGACGCAACTCTAGGCAGCCTTCTCCACTGTGACGGTTCCTGGCCTGTTCTTGGGTTGTGGCATAGTTGGCACCAGTCCATTACTTAATGTTGTCGGCCCAGTTATTTTTCGGTCTTCCTCCTCCTCTTGTCCCCCTTTGGACTGTGCCCTCGATAATTATCTTGGTCAGTCCTGACGATCTTGTGACGTGACCATACCACTGAAATTTCTGTCTGCACCGAGTTGACAAGAGCTCTTCGTAGGGTCCTCTGATTGTGTCTCGCACCATTTTGTTGATCACATTGCTAAGTAGCTGATAGGGTTATTCAGATAAGTCTAGCATAAAGAACAAAACTAGAATGTTCACTACATTTCCTTAAATCCAATGAAATATTCATCTTCTGTTACTTTTACTGGTAAGCAACTCCAACTCTGGTTGAAGACGATAAGCCGCTTCGCTTACTTTTTTCGCTTAGAAAAATGTCCACCCAAAACGGGCAAGGTTGAAATGATCAACACAGGGTTTAGTGTAAAAATAACACGTGAAGTGATATACAGTGTCTATAATAAATATGTAAAACTCAATTATATAACATTGTGTTAATAATTTCACATATATATTAAATCTCATCGGAGTATAAGTCGCACCCCCGGCCAAACTAATAAGGTTATTTTATTGCCGTTTAAGCCAGCGGCTTGTACGAAAACAAAGTTAAATTTATTCCTTAAATATTTGCATGCGGATGTTAAAAGGGTGCATTCTGTAGTCCGGAATTTACTAAAACCGCATTCCATATCAGTAGGTGGCGACAGATTAGAATTTTACTTAGTGTATTCTGTTGTCCAGTGGTTGGGTCCCTGGTTTGAGACCGGATGGAAACATTCGTTGGCCTTGTGAGCAATGGGCGCCACCAGGCTGTACTTGCCCAAGACAGGACGCCTTGTGATTAAGGGCTATACAAATAAACATGAATTGACTTGAAATGGCGTCCCTACGGCCCTAGTGGTTAAGGGGTTCATCTTTATTTTCATATGTATGCCAGGGATTATTTTTTGAAGATTTTTGAAAGAGTGCGTCTCAAGGTTTTTTAACTATGCTCAAAAGAGAAACACTGGTCTAAATAATAACTACACTGATTTAAAAATAAGTAAATGTTAATGTTTACACAGAATACAAATTTATTTTAATTTATAGTTAATACTTGTATTTTGTACATTTATACAGTGACACATTAGACTCACCATAGTCGTCCAGCAGGATGTTTTCAGGTTTCAGGTCCCTGTTTGGCGGAGCAAAAAAAATGATAATGCAAATCTCTATGAATAATATGTGTACAGTAATCTCTCACTGTATCGCAGTTTTGATACTTCGCAAATGTTCATTATGCTTTGTGTTCTGCAGCAGACAACAGACAGCAAATGCTAACACAGAGCAGGTGTATGCTGTCACAAGGCGCACAAGTCAATGTGCCGACCAAAAACGAACAGCAAAGCACAGCGACAGCTAATTTTATTAGCAGCTCGATACACTCAAAATAAATTTAGCAATTAAATCAGACTCTCTTCGGATTGTTATTGGGTCCGGGAAGAAACTGAGGTGGCGTTGGGAGATAAAGCAAAAGCGGGCCTGCAGGGCGGCCTACAGCTGCTGCTATGTAACAGCTCTCACAACCCACCCCTGCTGAGCATGTATCTCACCAACACCAGATCCATTACCCATTAAACATATGACCCTGAGCCACAACTGGTGGGAAACTGCTATATTCGTGATGATTGTATTTTAATCATCACAGGGACCTGGCTCAATCCAGGATCCCTGATTTTAGTGTGCAGCTAGCTGGCAGCTCTCTACATTGGTTTCTTACACAGAAAGAAATCCACCAGTTTTGTTGACTATTGTGTAATGACAATAAAAACCATTTATTCATTCATTTAACTGCAATTCTGTATTCTGTGTTTTTATTTGTAGATCTATACTGTACCGTATTTTCCGAACTATAGGTCTCTCTGGGGTAAGGTCAGACCAGCCACAAAATAAATTATTACGAAGGAAAAAAACGTTTATTAGTTTTATAAGTAACATTTTTTGGGGAACTTGATATAAATGATACAATAATGTTTTAATAGTTTCACATATTAGTCTCACTGGAGTATGAGCCCCCCCCACCCCCCCGACTAAACTATAAAAAATATCTGCGACTTAAAGTCTGGACATTACCGTAAGTTGTTATTTTGTTTCAGATGTATTTTTTAAATGTTAGAAATATTCAATAAATATATAAATGTTTTACTTCGTGGGTTTTGACTATTTTGATTTCTGGAATGCCACCCCCTGTGAAAAACAAGAGATTACTGTATTGTAAATCACAGTGATGCTCTAGCTCACCTGTAGACGATGTGCTCCCTGTGCAGGTCCTCGAGCCCGCAGCAGATCTCTGCCGAATAGAAGACGGCCCTGGTCTCATCGAAACCTGCCTCGCCCATATGGTAGATGTGGAATTTTAAGTCGCCGCCGTTCATGAGCGTCAGAACAAGACACAAAGTGTCTTTGGTCTCGTAGGCATATGCCAAGCTCACCTTAAAACAGGAAAAAAAAACTGAACAAATGTGATTCTTATCAGTGGGGGTTGAATAAAGATTTAAAGGTTATGTAATGAATGTTAAGGGTGGGTGAAATATCCAAATATCAATACGAAGGTAGTACTTCTATCGGATCGATACTATTGTCTTGGGATCTAGCCAATTTACCAGAAGTGACGCTTCTTTATGTAGATAGCACAGTATCTCTCACCCAGCCCCATTCTCTAAGTTTATGTCTGAGTATATGACTGACAGCCACACTTTTAGCACCTCTTCCTACCTGGCCTGCTGCTGCATCCTGCCTTCCAGGTACAAGAGAGGGCCAAATTCATACACCCACCCTTAAGAAGCTAAAAAGAAAGAGACAAACGGGAGGCATAGTGTGCTGTGGATTTTTTTTTTCCAACAACATATAATAACAATATCAAGTGTAATTTGCGTGGTAAAATGGTCTGCTACTGTTGGAAAACTACATAAACACATAAAAAAAGTTCCTGCTTCTGCAAGAAAGAAGCTGGAGCAAAAAATGGAAACATGTTACTGTTCCATGTTACTGTAAATCGGTTCACACTATGACAACAGATCCAAAAGGGTTTCTTCAGTGCATTGTTTTTTTGGGGGGGTTTACATCTCTTGACTGTTTTATTGTAGACCCACGAGGGGACAATAGGGACAAAGTTGGCACCAAAAAAAAAAAAAAAAACATTTTTATTTGTATTATTTTACTTCCTTTTGCATATATTGTCATTATACTTTTTACCATTTATGTCTGGCATCCCAAATGAAAACCATTGTGTTAATGTTTGAATTGTAGCTACCTAATAAAAAATGAAACATTTTAAAAATCTTTTGTATTTAACGTAAATACAAACAAAGTCAGTGGCGGGGTCGAATTATACAATGGATGTTGCAATAATGTCATAATCATTGAATTATTCAATTCCAATTTCCAAACAAAAATTTGGGATCGGTATCAATCAATACTACAATGTATTTACTTTGATTGGATCGATACCAAAATTTGAATTATGTCCAACCCAAATATTCAATTATGAAAAAATGTTATTATTAAAAAAAAAAAACATCAAAAGTGGATAGATGAAAATCCTGGCTCTATATTGCGGCTCACCACAACCTGTTTATCCAAACTGTTAAATAACAGACTGTAAGCAAAGAACAGACTCACATTGCTTTTTCTTTAACACTCGTGACCAGTTCATACAAGACACATTTGTTTGCTGGATGTAGTAAAAAATAATATGCTGAATGAGTTCTTTAATGCAATCCAGGCCACATCATTAGTTTCGGGCCCGGTGGGAGCATGTCCAGGAGAAATAGAAAAAGGCTCAAGCATGTGTCCCAGAGGTACACCTGGAGAAACGTCACATGTACTGGGATTGGGTTTTCACTAGAAATCCTACAAATGACACAATTAAGCATGAACTATCTGTACAAGGTACTTTTAATTGTCCGCATGGTTCAAAAGTGCTGAGCAGAAACCACATTGGTGGATAATGGCATTAAGAATTAAGTAATTCCTTGCTAAAACGTGGCTTACAATTAGCAGTTTTGTTACTTTTCGGATTTGCTTAGTGCATTGTGTTCAGCATTTTGATTGGCTAAACAGTCCTCCCACTTATTATTATTTGACGATACAGCCATGGTTCGTACACCATTTTCATGGCCAAATTTAAGCACTTTTGAAGGACATTGAAAGAACAATTTTCCAAATCCTCCATTATCATTAAAATAAGAAATCCAGTGTGAATTTTTCAGAGCCACGAATATATCTGGAATTTACATATGCAGTTTTTAATCTTGCGTGTGCATTAATCAAGAAATATTATTTTTTAGACATTGAGTAAATTGCAAGTATATTTTGATACAAATCTGTCCCCATATTGGATAAAAATGACAGTAATATGTGGCTTACATTTTTAACGGCAATTTCTTCCCATTGAATTTTCCACTTTTTGTGAATTTACCTTCGGGGATGAATAAAGTATCTATCTATCTATCTATCTATCTATCTACTGGAAAACGCTACCTTCATTTTTTAGATGGCCCATAATAAATTTCCATGATTGTTATGTAATCCTTGCACCAATACAAATTCCATAGTGACTTGTTTGGATGTAGCATGCAGTGTTCATTTTACCTCTGAAAAGTGATGGGTCCCTGGGACTCAAAAATCTATGGGTCCCCAAAATTTAGTGTTATCGAAGTTGAAATTGTAAATCGGCTACAAATATATAATATAAATCTATATATTGATTCAGTTTTAATCATCACAGTTTATTGGTAATACAAATCAGTTATCACTTCAAGATTTTTCAGTTCACAACAATTTTGGACATTATACCAAATAATATTGGTGAAATAATTATATTAATCTATATTTTCATTCAGTTTTTATCATCACAGGTTATTGGTAATACAAAGCAGTTATCACTTCAGATTTTTCGGTTTGCAATATTGTACATTATACAAAATACTGAAAATAATGCCATCCACTTAAACATTTTTAGCAGTGAAAGCATGGCCAAGTCTTCTTTTTGATGTCGTATCCGTTCATACTTGCCTCTCTCTTCCTGCAGCAACGGAATTTCCATAGGTAATTTGTGGTTTTCATTGTGGTTGTGCCAATCCAATGTGCTTTTCTGAAAGTTCGTATTGTGAAATAATTTATGCAATCCAGTTTTTTTTTTGGGCACAATGGGGACACGCATCACAGAACATGTAGCCTCTATTATCATCCTCTTCATAGCGTAACCAGGAATATAATTTAGTCAATTTTGGCAGAAAAGTCCTTTTCTTGCTAGGAGTATTCATTTGTTTATTTTCTTTTGTCGAGTCGTTCGCTTCGACACGCGTGTTTTCCTTGCCTTTGCGATCCTCCGAAGAATTTCTCCGCCCTTTTTTCGTGCCGGAATTATTGCCGTTGCTATCACTTTCTGCATTATGTTTTGACTTATTACTGACACTGAAGAAATGACCAATTTTGTGTTGATTTTCACCTTCCCTCGACGACAACAGCCACAACAATGACATCTCGAATCAACGAGATCTCGTTTGCCAACATAGGCGTGCAGACGAAAACTCGAACCGCGAGACCAAAACCACAATGGCGGATCTGCCTGATGAAAAGTTTGGAGTGCGGTAAATCTTTGTTAAAAATAAAAGTAATCGGGTAATAATGACATTTTTGTGTCAAAAAAGTTGCGTCCCACGTTGCACGTTGATTTGAGACTATGCATCCCCAGCAAAAATGCTGCAACTAGGACGCAGGGACGCGGGCAAACGAGAACACTGAGCATGCACCTGTCCTCTTGGACGTGACCTGTAGGGGGTGTTGGCCCTTCATAAGACAATGCCATCCAAACTAATGCCAGCTGCCATTAATCACGAGTGAAGAAGAACGGGAATTGGCAAAGCAAAGCGACCAGAAAGTAGTCTCCGCGTCATTTTTAAGCAGGCATGTTGAGAAACATGGCAACAGAATAAGCATTTACAAGCACTCAAAATCCAAGCACTTTTCAAACCTTGAAAACACAACATTGAAATTTAAGCATATCCAAGGATTTCAAGCACCTGAAAAAGACGCTGTACAGTAGTTATTTGTATAAAAAACAAAATGCCGTACTTTTTTTTTAACAAATGCTTGAGCCTGTAAAAATCCACAAAAATACATGGATCTTCATATAAACATGCACTTTTTTAAATATATATTCATAGGTCGAGAAATCATTATTTTACATTACATGAGGCACACCAAAAAGGAACTGACAATTGTCTGCAAACCTTCTGCTATGGATACTCCGCATTTTTGTCACTCGTTTTCAGTTGCACGACACAAAACAGTGACATCTAGACGTCAAATATTACATAGTGTCCGTTTAAATTTTTAGGCAAAACGTTTGTATTATTTTTACCATAATTTTACTTGTTCCATTTTATTGATTTCAAATTTGGTTTACTTGTAAAATAAGAAAAATATTCCTAAAAAGGACAAAAGTTATCCGATTTGGCAGGAATATTATAATTCACAGTAGAAAATTTAAAATTTTTCTCCTTTTTTTTTTAATCAAGTGTTTGAGTAGCATCTTTATGGTAAAATAAGAACATAAGACCTAAAATTATTTTACTAAAAAATATTAAAAATACAGTAAAATGCACACCCAAATTTTTTTTAGAAATTGTAACCTACCAAAACCTTTAGAAATAAAGTAAAATAAAAAGTAAAATAAAAAATGTAATTGTTAAAATGATTTTCCGAAAACATTTTATAATACAATACATACTTGGCACATATTTTAAACATTTCGTTTTGCGAATGTGGTCAAAAAAAAAACATTTAGAAAATACTTTTTGTTCAGAAAAAAGTTCGCTGAATTGGCTGTGCTGTCCCTGTACAATCGTTGCCAAAGCTGTGTCTGCATTATTGACATAATGTCGGATTTGTTTCCAGTGGAAGTTGGACTCCGCCAAGGCTACCGTTTGTCACCGATTCAGTTCATAACTGTTAAGGACAGAATTTCTAGGTAAACCCTTGGCGGGGAAGGGATCTGGTTTGGGAGCATCAGCATTGCATCTGTTTTTTGCAGATGATGTATCGCTGTTGGCGTACTCGAGCCTTGATCTTCAGATCTCACTGGAGCGGTTGGCAGCCCAGTGAACAGCAGTCAAGATGAAGATCAGCACCTTCGTGTCCGACACCTTGGTTTGTCAGCTGAAAAAGGGTGGCATGCTTTTTCTGTGTCAGAGATGAGATCCTACCCTAAATGGAGAAGTTCAAGTATTTTGATCACGAGCAAGGGTAGGATGGCAGGGGAGATAGACAGATCGGTGCAGTGTCTGCATCCGTGGTGAAGAAGGACCTCAGTCAAAAGGCAAAGCTCTTGATTTAACAGTCGATCCAAGTTCCTACCCTCACCTGTGGTCATTAACTGAAGGTCATGACCGGCCGAATACAAGAAGCTGAAATGAATATCTTCCGGAGGGTGGCTGGGATCTCCCTTCGAGATAGGGTGAAAAGCTTGGTCATCCAGGAGTCAATCAGTCTAGAGATGCTGCTCCTTTGCATTGAGAGGAACCAGGTCAGGTGGCTTGGGAATCTGATCAGAATGCCTGGATGCCTACTGGACGCCTCCCCTCAGGAGGTGTAGAGGCATGTCCAACCAGCACGCCCAGCCTAAGACACGCTGAAGATACTACGTATTTAGGCTGATCTTGGAACGCCTCGGCATACCGTCAGATGTGTTGTATAAAGTGGCTGGGGAGAGAGAGGTCTGGGCTTCCCTGCTGAGGCTGTTTTCCCTGCCACCTGACCTTGGATACTGAGGAAACACTAAATCCACTCAAATAAAAATATGGGCGATTTTCTTTTTTTTTTAAAGTTACTCTGTAACATATGATCATCACTACAGGGTGAAAGGTACAGAGGCTTTCTCTAGCAACTGAATCATTACACGTAATGCTATCCTAAGAAAATGTTGTAAGCATACTTGCTGTAGCGAAAACAACTCTACCACTGGGATGGCATTGAATAGACTCTCTTTGATCTCTGGTTTCCGATAAGACAGTCAACACTCCTCTTTGTTATCAGCATGAGGGCAAAACAGGTTCAAGTTTGGACTGGGCACATGCTGTTGGCCTCGGGTTCAGGTTGCACACAACAACACACATTCATATTTATGGACACTTTTGGGCACTATCACTCAGGCCATTTCTTTTGTACCTTGATGGGGCCTGACTTCTGCCTGCGTTCATATTATCCCACCAAAATGTCAATGGGCCCAGTGGCCTCCAAATTATACATCATCACGTTGGTTTGCGCAAGAACAATAAGACGTCATTATAGGTAGATGGTTGTTTTGGCGGCTGAGTAGCTTTACGAAGAGAGAAATATACAATTACTCTATTTTCCAGACTAGTCAAGTCATGTTTATTTGTATAGCCCTTAACCACAAAGAGTCTCAAAGGGCTACACAGACCACGGATTATTGCAAACCACAAACTATTATAACACCATCACCTGATCTAAATCCTACATGAGGGCAAATGATACACAGATACACAGATATTGTCATCACAAAATACAGGTTATTCATCTTCTATAAGAAGAGAACGGTAATAAATAGAAAATTAGCTGAAGAGCTGTGAGCCGCTGCGTCCATGCGCACCTAAGCCTAAGTCAGACAAGCCAAAAAAATGCATAATTAATAAAGAAAAACATGTATACGTCTTACTTGGAGTATAAGTCGCATATCGGGGAGAAATTTATTCGATAAAATCCAACACCAAAAGCATACATGACATCTTGAAAGGCGATTTAAAAAAATAAATAAATAGAGAAAACAGTATACCAACATTAAACATCCATATGTTAGACATGCATGACAGTAACATTGTAGCATATTAGGTTATTCAGATAACTCTAGTATAGAGAACATGCTTACCAAACTATCTGCTGTGTCTTATACTCCGGTGAGACTTATATGTAAAATTATTAACACATTATTATATGATTGAGTTTAAAATTTGTATTAGCAGTACTGGTAATAATTTCACATGTTATTTTCACAATTAACTGCAAGAGGGTTCTCTAGGCCTGTGTTGATATTTTCAACCTTGCCCTCTTGTGGGAGGACATTTTTCGAACAGGAAGAAGGAAGAGGCTTAAATAAACAGGCAAGTCAATCATGTAACGTTCGGATAGCGTACGAACGTATTCAGCCGATTTTTTTTCCTTCTAAATTAACGTATTTTCAAAAGGCGCACATAAGTCTAAACATTTTTTCAAATGTATGTAAAATGTATGTACGTAGCTGATGACATGATGAGAGGCTGCCGTTCACACTGCAGAGCTTAATGCTCAATTCCGAATATTGGGTGAAATCCGATGTTTTTGCAAGATCGCTCACATTTCCAACTGAATGCGACTTGTACGCGATTTCTTGTATCCCTTTGTGCAGAAAAGGACACGTGACATCGCACGCAATGAGCCCATGGTTTGCGGATGTACTCATGGATGCTAACGTCATAGTCAGGGATCAGAATGGAGATTTTCATTTTCAGCTGAAATAGCCAGGGTCCAGGGGCCATAGGCCCCGGCCAGGTCCAGGGCGGAGCCCGGTGGGGGGCTCAGGGGGGCGAAGCCCCCCTGAAGCCAACAGCATTTATCTTATTTGCTATGTGAAAATTGCACTAGAATTAATTAAATCCAACAAAACAGAAACCATGTATTTTATCTATCTATATATATATATATATATATATATATATATATATATATATATATAAATTAAAAAAATAATAATATATTGACATTAAAAGCATTGTAATATTGAACATGATCATGATGATACAAAATAATTTATTTTAATCATGTTTATAACAAATTTTAAATTTTGTTTATCCTGTTCTAAATATTGTATAAACACAAAAGATAAAATCATTTCATAAATAAATAGATTTATAAATACCTCAGATTGGGATTTTCTGTCACACAGGGGAACCAGTGGTTGACTGCTGCTAGTATTTGACGTGGAAGGATTTGGAACGGCCAATAATGTTGAACCGGTGGTGTTACTGTTAGTTTCACTGCCGATTTTAAATGCGGATCCGAGTGCATAATTTGATCGCCGGCAAGCTATTTTTGCTTTGTGCTTGTTCATTTTAGCATGATCGATCCGTGCCACACAACCTCGCGTACCATAATTGATCAGATCGACACAGTATAGACACTTTGCTTTCCCTGGAACATCACACTTTGCGATGAACTGGCTCAAAGTTTCTGTAACTTCCTCGATCTTTGCGCCGATTTTAACGTTTACTGTGACAGTCTTCTCCAGCCATGACCACTTAAATTTATTCTTGATTCCTTTGTCAATCTCGGAGACAAAAGCCTCGTCTTCTTTTCTTAGTATTTTCATATTTAATTTTTCAAACACTCATTTCACCGTTTGAAAAGACCGGAAGGAGCGCCATGTTTGAGAAAGCCAATGCTCTGAACAAAAGCTCCGCTGATTGGTTATCAGCGAACCTATCGACTAATGGTCTAAATGCTAACTTGGGGTGACGAAACAGTCACGTATCAGACCTCACCCCCCCCAAAATATTTTCTCATCGAATTTAGACGATTTACGGGAATGACCTTTGGGGTTCAAAAACAGCGGAAATCCGCGGATCCACGGAAAATTCTGATCCCTGCATAGTGCAAGCGTATCCTGCAATTTAAAAAATGATCGTGCTATCGGAGGCTGCACAAATATGAATTAAAACCAAAACATCACATTCCCTCCATTAAATGCTGTCTGTGTTTTCGCCAATGAGTGTTGATTTCTAGAACATAGAACAGTTTCCATGTTCTGCAGCCGTGAGAGAATTGAAGATTAATGATTCAAGGGTTCGCAAGTGGAGGAAGCTGAAAAACAAACTTGTTTTCCATGTGTTTTACTTTTGTAATCAATACTTGAACCACATTTTTTGATGACCTGCATTGTGCATTTTACTCATGTATATTTCGCTATAAAAGAGAGCTCGAGTGTTATGCCAAACTGCCCGACAAACTTATATGAAATAAGTGCATGCAGTCTGCAGTGCGCTTGACTATTGAGAATTGTTAATCTCTTGTTGCAGACTTTGCACTGCACTACTGAATGTACTTTACAAAATGCACATAATATTTGTTTTATTTACTGTTCTACTGTTGGTAATGAGCCTGTTCTTGGTTGAGCGACTATTTCTGTGGCAATGAGCATAAGGAAGCAATCATATTATAGTCAGGCCCACTTCTCTAAAGCGTGCCCAACTGGTGATCCATGGTACGAGTGTCCAATAAAGACATATTGTAAAAAACAACACCCGAGTCTCCTTCACCACTTAACACACATGTAGAAGCCTTGAAAAAAAAATGAAAAAGCTCAGAGACAATTTCTTCCCCAGGGCTATCACCACCCTAAACAAGAACGCAAGACTGTGAAAAGAATATTTATATTGCCTAAATATAGAAAAATGTATAACCATTTAATTTTTCTACTCTTACTTTGAAAATATGTAGCTGCTAATGTCATTGCACTTTTTTTAGTTGCGCTATTATTTTGATGCACTTACAACATAGGCCAGTCTACAGGGACTACCTTGTAAATATTTGCTAATCTGTATCTAGTTGATTGTCTTTTCCCGGATAATTTTTATTCAACGCCGACTTCTGAACATATTTTTTTAACAATCAAAGAACAAAAATTATTTAAAAGTAAGTGTTGGTAAGTATTTTCTAGGCAATAACTATATTTGATTTAATCGACTGTCGATCTGTTTACTTTTCCCTCAGTGGACTTTCCCCTGTCATGTGGACAGTTTTGTACAGCACCGTATTCTTTAAGGATATCATATAAATATCTTCTGAAAAATAACTAATGTGTTTTTCCTAGTTTTTCCCTCATCGTGTCTACCCCGTGAACCTTTTGTGTGTTAAACCACTTCCTGAAAACAACACTGATAAATCATATTACTTGTGTATTTATATAGCTTAATATAAATCTTTTTTTTTAACAAACACAAAGTCCTTTACGGGACAAATAGCCTTTGACCTATTAATCAGTCAAAAATATTATCGCCAGAAACTTCTTTAAACAAAGTATATAAAATATAAAAGCCACAAGGGATACAATATTGTGCGAGGTGATACTCAACATTTCTGAACCAAATCATTTTTTCCACAGTAATGTAGGGTCTTATATCAGCATTGTTACACGCCGCTGCCCGTCAATGCTTGTCAGAGATGAGCCGGAGCTCAACCATGACAAAAGGTGGTATTTATGAGCAGTGTTGGGCACGGTACTTTAAAAAAGTAGTTATAGTTAGTTACTCACTACTACTTCCAAAAGGTAATTGAGTTAGTAACTCAGTAACTCTATCGTAAAAGTATCTTGTTACTCGAGAGCGGAAAGTTTTCCGTTACTTTGAAATTTTACATTTTCTGAGCAAATACAAAATACCTCTGTGACATCTTTGATTGAAGTTTACTTGAAGAGATGGTAATAACGACTATATATCCAAGAAGGCGGCGCGCGCGAGTGCAGCGGCTTCAAGGGCTCCAGTTCGTCTTTTGTTTTTCAGTGTTCTTTTATCCCTCATGTTTTCCCTTCGACTCCTTTCACAACTACAATAACATCCACAACATTCCGAGGGATATACAGAGACTACCAGATCTCCCTGGGTGATCTGCCTGCCAACAACGACGGAACAAAAAAAAAGGCTGCCGGTCGGGCCTAGGCTAAGAAGGCGACCACACAGACCAGCACTCTCAAGCATGTCCCTGACCAACGCCAGATCCATTGTCCACAAAATGAGTGAAATTGAGCTGCGGATTGCCACCAACAGCTTCGTCCGAAATTTGAGTTTTTTCGTCATGACGGAGTCTTGGCTTCCCCGATGCCGCAGTCCAACTAGCAGGACGCACGCTTCACCGGCACGAACGAGACGGAGACTCCAGTAAAAACAGGGGTGGGGGACTATGCGCTACAATAACAGCCGAATCATTGACACACACTGCTCACTCGATATAGTTTCAAGCAGTATCGTGAATACCCTTCTATCCACCGAGACTAGGCTAACTGTGGTCATTGTGGTTGCTGTTTACAATTCACCGGATGCTAAAGTACCACCGGATGCTAACGTTAGCATTGCGCTAAATCTCCTGCCCGTTGCTATCAATAAACAGCAGCTCGCACACCCCGACGGAGCTTTTATCGTCGCCAGCGACTTTAATCGGGCATGCTTAAGGACTGTACTTCCCAAATTCATTCAATACGTGGACTGAGCAATTAGGGGAAAAAACACTGGACTGTGTGTACAGTAAGATCAAACATCTATTTGGATCCGGCCATCTCTGTCTGTCCCTCACCCCCTCATACACCCCCCTCCGGAGGAAAACAAAGCCTATGCAATCAAGGACAGTACAAACATCTTCTTTGTTCCTTTATCTCTTTGTTTTCTTTATCCTCACTGTAAAATGTAGTACTGGAGTGCCACGTCCAATTTCGTTGTCACAATATATTCAACCCATGTTGTAACAATGACAATAAAGGTATATTCTATTCTATTCAATTCTATTATAAAAAACATTTTTTTTGGCTTGGCTCACGAAAAAGAACCAGCTCTTTCGGTTCCTTAACATCTCTTCAGGTGCTAAGGCTTCTCATGCTAATGGTAACCTGTTTCATGTGGGGCGCAAACGCCTACCCCAAAAAAAAAACTACTTGGAGAGGGTGCTGCCAGGCTGTTCTTGCCCAAAACACACCACATGAAATGGTGCCCCGACGAACCAGGTGGTTAAGGGTTCCGTGAACCTTGATTTATCCCAACATTCTTTTTAATCTTATTTTTCTCCTTTAAGTATTTAATTACATATTTATTCAGGGGTGACACGTCTGATATCGACGCGAACAATGTTCACTACATTGCCATTAATAACAATCAAAACAATTCTAAATCTGATAAAAACATCAACTCATATCAATATGAACATAATCCACCGGCTCACCACAAATCTGCTGTTGACTTTCTCCAGGATTTGCTTCTCGTTGAGAGCCATGGACTCGCCTTTGCGCTTCTTGATTCGTTTTTTCTCCAGCTTCTTGCATGCGTACATTTTCCCAGTGGCCCGCACCTGGCACGCGCACACCTGGGGAAAAATAAAATAAAAAATGTATATTATTGTCAGCCATTGTAACAATAAAGGTGGTGTCTGTAAATTAAAAATATTCTAATTGCTGACGCCATTTTCTGATTAAATCATCATTGCCAGCCTCTGTCAAGCTGCTTGTGTGCCACGTGCACATGAATGTTTTTCCTAGATGTGCTTGAATTGATTTTTCCTTTTTCATCTTTTGTGAGGTTCTGTTGGCGTTTGGACTGGATTTTAAACAGTCCTTTTCCTACTTTCACTATTTTTATCCTAGAATAAATGAAAACAACCAACAAGCGCCTGAAACAACTCTTCTCCCTCAATTAAGCACTTTTTAGGGACAAGTCAAACTATGTATCCCACCTCTCAGTACTCATAGGTAATGATTGAATTGTAAGAAAAAGTGACATAGAACTGCGGTTCAATTTATTCTATTTAAAATCATGTTCGAGGAAATTAATTAAAGAGCAGAATTTTGAATTCCACAGAAATTGATGAGCAGGGAGTTGCCTTGCATGGCTGAGGCTTCTATCGGTGTGGTAGTGTGTGTGAATTAGTAAGTGTGAAGCACATTGTAAAGCCCTTTGGGAGGTTTACATTGAGTTGAGAAACACAATACAAATGCAGACCGTTTACATTTATAATTATATCAAAGTCAGATGCGGCCTTAGGAGCGTCGGACATTGAAAAATGTATCCCACTTCTCATTCCAGAATTACTGTAGCTTAACTGACTCGGGCCACTGTGCCCACCTGTTCCTATCACCGGATTCACTGCTCACAAGGCTGGACAATTTTCTCAAAAAATAAAATCTCCAAATTTCTTTAAGCCCATGGGGGAATTATTATCAACTGCGAGCAAAGCTAGAGTGGTGATAATTGTTTTAGTTTGGGATCTAAGTATGTACATCTGTTTGTTTGTTTCTGTGGCTATCCACCCAGGAAAAGGGGAAGGAGATTAGCTATGACCTGCCCTGAATTGGCATTCTACTCTACCAGGCCAGAACAAGTTTGGCCAGGATCACAATCTTTCACAAAACGATCATTTAATAACTCTAATGGTGAAAATGAAAAAATAGAAAATACAAATAACTGACATAGCACTTTTTTGTTGAGTTTGCAGTTTTTCCAGAAAGACATTCCACTGTCCCAGGCCAAAACAACATTGGATATCAGCACTATAGTTTACAGGCAGTCAGATAGGTGACCCCAGATGTGAAAACTTCCCAAATGGCTGACTTAACATTTTTGGGTTTGATGACACAGCAGATTTCCCAGAAAGACATTTTACTCTCTCAGACCAAAAGTTTTGACAATATTACAGTATTTTACAAGCAATCCGGTAGGTCAATTGAGAGGTGAATGCCCGTGCCAAAAAGGGAAGTGCCACCCAAAATAGCTTTGCGTCACAACGCAAGTGATGGTCTAATAATAATAATAATTTCCTTTGTATTGTCATTCTTTGTAACAATGTACACAGAACGAAATGTCGATACACCTGACCCGTTGTAGCGAGCCGATGCAGCCGCAGCCAACAGAGGGCGCCGCCATTTTACCAATGTTATAAGTCTTAGGTATGACTAGTTTTAATTGATTTTAATGACGTTACCAAAATACAAATTGCAATTGACAGAGTATAAGCCTTAAAGAAACACCATCACCTTTTACTACTTTAAATTCAACTCTTGAATGTTACATTGAATTTTTTGTCAAGTTTTAAAATGACAAAATAACAAAGAAAAATCATAATCGTATCCCGCTTCTCTCACTACAAATCCACTCAAGCAGGCAGCAATTCACCCTAAGGTGCAAAGGAAGACAACCCCTGACACATTCATTTTATTTACTCTTACAGAATGTGTGCGTAAATGTCAATAAAAGTGAAAAGTGGGATGTGGTGGGGCTGGCTTGCCTGTAAATAGCCATCCATTCACAGGCTGAGACTTCAGTATTGTGAGAGGAAAAGTAGAATAATGTATCCTTTGTAGACTATCTCACGTGTTTAAAGATAGTAAAAAAAGAAAAACCAAAGGCAGAAAACCTGCTATGAGGTCAAACACTTTAGGGCAAATGATTTGCCACACTAAGATCATTATCTTTCATGATAAGAAAATTACCATGAAAAGAAGCTCTGATTGATGGAAATACAAAAGTGCTCCTTTTTAAAAAAAAAATAGAGTAAGAAGGGTTTTTTTCAAAGTACAGTATGTATTCACATATTTAACTACATTAAACATGATGCTTGTTTTAGTTTATATGTTTTTTTCTGTTAACTTTAATTAGATAACGGATGGAATATGATTTATACTAATCAAACAAAGTTATCTGCACCGCTTATCCTCAAAAGGGTCGCAGGGGTACTGGAGCCCATCCCAGCTATCTTCGGGTAGTGGGCAGGGGACACCCTGAACTGATTGCCAGCCAGTCGCAAGGCACACGTAGACAGACAATTCGCTCGCTCATTCCCACCTAAGGACAATTTGGACCGGCCACTTAACCTGACATGCATGTTTTTGGAATGTGGGATGAAACCTGAGAGCCCAGAGGAAACCCACACAAGCACGGGGAGAACATGCAAACCCCACACAGGAGGTCTGATCCCATGACCTCAAAACTGTGCCGCACACGCGCTAACCGCTGCGCCGCCGTGCTGCCTATAAATCATATTTACAATGTAAAATGATGAATATGCTATCTGTATTGTCACTGGAGAAATACAATGTTTTTATTCTTGCCTGAATTTCTTTTGAAATCACATGCCTGCAAAGTGTGTAGCATTAGCATCTTGGCTGGAAAACAGCTGGAACAATAGCATTAAGCCTTACCTTGTTCAAGGTCAAATTTGATTACAATATTAAAAACTAAACATTGTATTTTACACATTTTTCTGAAAGGTATATCAACGCATTTTCAAAAGTGACCATTTGGAGATGACCAGTTTGCAGCCCTAAAACCTTATGTATTTTACTTTGTCCAGTTGTTAGACATTGTAAAAGAGTTGTAAATGTTAGACTTCTCTTTCCAGAATTCAATCCATGATTCTGCATGTTTGCGCTTGATAATCGTGCTAAAACCGTTAGCATTTTATTTTTGTGATTGTAACTAAGTTTTACAGTTTATTCACAAATACGGCAGCAATTACGCAGGCGAAGATAGAAATATTAGCTTGCAAAATGAGAATTCCATCGGCGGTGTGTTTTAAACATGAAATTTGAAAGTCTGCACTTCGCTGGCCGCTCCCGTAGTAAGCATAAGCTGGAGCAAAATAGAGGCTGCCTTTTTCAATAAGTACGATGCAGAGACAATTTAATCCATTCGTTTTCTGCACCGCTTATCTACAGTAGGGTAGTGGGGTGTGCTGGAGCCCATCCCAGCCATCTTTAGGTAGTGGACAGGGGATACCCTGAACTGGTTGCCAGCCAGTCGCAGGGCATACTGTACAACCCAATCGCTCATTCAGACCTAGGGACAATTTGGAAAAGCCAATAATTCAGACATGCGTGTTTTTGGGAATGTGGGAGGAAACCGTGGTGCTCGTAGGAAACCCACGCGGGCACAGGGAGAACATGCAAACTCCACACGGTGAGGCTGCAAAGCTGGACTTGAACCCGGTACGTCCGCACCCTGGGGCTGCGCGCTAACCACCCAGTCGCCGTGCCGTCCATACTATAATACAAAAAATTGTTTCTGCAGGAAGCCATGTGCAGAACAGTTCATGTTAAACGTTCCATTGATGTTCAGAAGGTTAAAAAATGTTAATACACACATATATTTCAGGAGAACTTTAGTAATAGATTTTTCTACAAAAACACTAGGTTTCTTAAATTTGTATTAGTTTCTGTATTTGTAATACTTTCTTTTTATTACTCTTCATTTGTTAATTTTCTTATGCATTTTAACTCTGGATTTTTTTTTATTAATAGATCTTTTGTGTGGGAAAAAAATGAGAACAGTCAAACGTTTTTATTAGAGCATCTCTTGGGAAAAACCCTAAGCCTTGCAACCTCACCCAGACACTAGCCTCCCGCCGCCGAGTAAACTAGGCTGGAAATACCTGCTTTAAAGAGACTGTGTGTATAATTTGAAGTCTGCTGGTGAAAAAAAACCTAAAAAAACAAACTCAATATTGATTTTTTTATGCTCATCAGTTTATGTTAGTGTAGCATGAAAATGGTGAAAGGAAGAAAAGTCCTGTTTCAAGTACAGTCCAAACGCCAACCTAAACCCCCTAAAAATGAGAAAAGAAGAGTTTTTTCCAGAGCCTCTAAGAGATGCAGGTACTTGCACGTGAAATTTAAGGAGCTTGACAGCGGCTGCAATGATAACACAAGCCAGAAGATGGTGTCAGCAAGTTTCAAATTCAGTACAGCACCTTCAAATACTTGTAGGTGGAGATATTCATATTTATATTACATAACACAAGCCTCACCCAGCTGATATATTTGTCTACCACCTTTCTGCTTGAAATACTAAAAACCTTGTGAAAGGCCTTGGCAAAAAATGAGAACAAAAATGGCACGGTTTGGTCATTTTGAGTTACTGTAGTTTGTATTCATCCTTGTGCTTTTTAGCACTCGTTTTTAGTTGCACAACAAGATACGGTGATTTCTAGTAGTCAAATAACACACGGTCTCTTTTAAAAGTTTTTGCTGTTGTTTTTCTTTTACAAATGCAACTACTTACCTCTCCAAATCCGCCTTTCCCTAAAACTCTGTATTGCCTGAATGTATTCTTTGTCACTGGTTGTCTGGAAAAAAAAGAATGCAAAGTCAAGATACTTATCACATGTCATGCTAAAAGAATGTATGTCCAGTAAATATACACAAACAGAATAACAGTCATTTCTTTAATCCCTTTACGTTCTGACAGCCCGTTGATAAACAAGGTCATGGTTTCACAATGCCACTAGTCACTGAAATCCGTCATGCCACATACCATTGGAAAGCTTAAACTCTTGGGATTCAAGACATGCTGACCATTGGTTCTAATCACAGAAACATCACGATCAGTCTTAACCAAGGCACCCACAAAGCCCAAGAGCCAGTATATCTCACCCAAAAGTGCTGTGATATTCCACTCATTAAACACAAACATGGTCTGATTATATCCACGAGAGTCCAGCAAATCCAACCGTGTTAAATATTTACTCCAAAGCACACAACAATGGCGACAGATAAAAAAATACAAAAAACGCCTAAAAGCTGTCCTGCATTGTTTGACGATCCTTGTTGTAATTAGGTTGTTTCGCTTCATGATCCCTTTAAAAATAAACAGACCTGTCAGATGATTTCCAATATGGCCGTTAGCCTCTGAACTTTTGATTTACACCACTCTCGGCCAATTGCAAGCTTTTTTCATGATCCTTAGCTTGTGACAACCGATAAGGGCCTGTATTGCAAAAAAACAACAAAACCTACTGCGAATTCAAAAATCTTTAGCCGAATGTGACCGGTTCAAATGAGGATTGACACGTTAGCCAGTAAAATTCCCTACTTATTTTTATGCAATTTTATGAGCTGTCTTCAAATCAGAGCCGAATATAAAAATGCGTTAATGCAACCCAGGATGCATTTTTACATGCGATTATCACCCGCAACTGTGCCCAACCATTAAATGACTAGTGGAAAGAAAAGTCAAACAATGTCTAAAACAAATGATCGCATAGGTTTTAGAGCTGTAAACTGATAAGTCTCCAATAGGTCACTTTTGGAAATGCTCTGACATATCTTAGAAACGTTAAAATACAATGTTTACTTTTTCAGAATGTGAACAAATTTGACCTGGGACCAGGTAAGGCTTCATGCTATTTTCCCGGCTGTTTTCCAGGTAAATGCCCATGCTACACTCTTTCACAGGCATGTGATTGCAAAAATCTTTTACTCAATGATAGTAGGACTTGCAGGGATTATTTCAGTTTGGGACAACCTGTTACTTTTCAAAAGAGACCAAAACCGTACATATTCTCCAAACGGTTCAAAAGCAGCATTATATTTACTCTGGGTATGTCTTGGGTTGGGATATTAATCGAATTTTACAGGAACATTAAGGGGTTAAACAGAAATGTTGTATCGGTTTTCTGTAAAGTGATAGGGATGCAGATTCTAGCAAACTACATACTATTGCACTCACTGACGTGTAGGACATGCTCTTACAGGCCCGCTTGAGGCACCTTCTTGTCTCACTTCCCCTTAATACAATCACCTCAAAACCTCCAACATGATGCAATCATTACACACATGCTGAGTTGTTGTGAAAGTCACTTTTATTAATTTATTTCATTTGTATTGCCTGAGTTGTGCTGTGTAAGTTAAAATAAGACATAGATATTACCTTTCTAGCCATTTCCACTGGAGGAACCTGTTGTAGTACATGCTGTCAATGTAGTCTGAGAATGGTGCTGAGCTCAGGTATTCGTGGATTAACCTGCAAGTAAAGAACAGCCAGTATTTATGCCAAACACAATCAAAAGTATGAGGTTTTATGTGTTGACATAAATAAAAAGGTGGAACTTTGGCAGTTTGATTATCCTCTAAAATTATTTCTCAGATTTGGAGTTACTTCTGCCGCGTTTGAGCAGTTCCGTTTTTAATTTTTTTCACGATGGTTATAACATGTGTAGAGCGAATAGGCCCAGCTCAACAACAAACTACCACATCCTTCTTTTTGTCCATTTTCATGTTGGCCACTGACCCAAAGTCCTTCCCCTTATTTCTATTCAAAGACAATCCTTGTCATTTCCACTGGACTATCGGGCTACGTACATTTTCGTTTTGTAAGGACCACAGACAAAACTGAACATTTGCATTTCACCCCAGTTTAAAGAACTCAGGCCTTTGTGATGGGTGGAATGACTGCACCCTCTGATGGACAGTTCCTGGACGTACCCAAGTCTCCCCACAGAGACCACAAAGTTTTTGATAGTAATGAAAACATTCAGGGATATGTATTGATTAAATAATTTTCCCATTAAAGTAAACGTGTTGTTTGGGGAACAGTCCTGCATACAGATTCTCTCTAATAAATTTCCACCCAGTGGCTTCAAAAACCAAATCTTTATGAGTGTATTGGGCCACCATCAATTTCAAACTGAGTGTCACCTGCTATTGAAAAATGGTATTACTAATTCTAAAAGTGGCTAAAGTGCGCCCTTACTTGGTAGAGTCCTTGAAGATCTCTTTGCAGGCCTCCTTTTGCAGACGCTCCGCACATCGTGCAACGGTGCTCTCGTCCACCTCAGGCACACAGTCCTCAGACTGTCATGCACAAAGTTCACAAGAGGAGATGTCCAAACACACAGCGAACCTTATTCATTATTTTCGGGGGCAAGTGTTCCACAGTTAAGAATAAAACATTTGTGCAAATAAAGTCTTCATGTTGCTTTTTTCCAACGATGCTTTGAAACATTATTCTGACCTATTTCTCACCAACATTGGGTTGCCAATATCTGCTCAGGAAGTGAGTTAACAAAAACATTCTTTTAACCACACGCAATTTCCTCCAGCATTAGTGCAAGGGTCAATGTGGCTTTTGGGTGCAAACAAATCTCATTATGTATTTTTTATGTCTGTCTATTGTGGTTGAACATTGATGAATAAATTATGAATCCACAGGAGGGGGGGGGGGACTTCATATCGAAATGGATGGGTGTTATTTAGAGGTCAACCGATTATCGGGCGGCCTGGTTATCGGTGCCAACATTCGGGAATTTGAGGGACATTGGTATTGGCACTTTTATTCATTCGAATGGCCAATTTTTAAATCTCAGATGCATCCGAGACTCTCTCCCTCTCCCCTACACCTCTCCCCTGCTCCTCCCTCTTTGTTACTCACCCCGAATTCTGATTGGTCAAGTTACCTCAGCTAACTCGTCCCGACATGCCTGTATCAGTGATATAAATGCGTGTTTGCGATAAAAGTATGGTTAACTTGTTTTAGAGAGGCACTTTCAGGTGGGACTGATAGATTAGCTCTTATCATAACATTAGTGCGTTAATCAAGCGTGTGTATTTGGGATTGAGAGAGCATAAAAAGCACACTAAAGTAAAAGTGATTAGCTCTTATCATAACATAGTTAATCAATCTGGCTCTAAAACAGGAGAGTCCTCACTTTTAATCCATCAGCTTTGTTGAAATGTTGATGCTCTTTTTGTTTTAAGTTAGTTTAAGTCATGTTGGTTGTATTTACTTTTTCATCTATTTATTGAAAAAAAAACTGACATCTATTTAAGTTTTTATGTACCTTTATACGAGTTGCTACTAAGGCTAGTTTGATTTCCTGCACAGTTAATTTTTGGTTTAGGTGCAATATTAGTCATGTCAGATGTGTTAACATTCAAATTTATTTACTGTAAATATTCCTTGTTTCTTTATGCATTTTAAGTTTTTACAGCAAACTAATATCGGCTCCAAATATCAGTTATCGGGCCCATTCTTGATACTCATAATCAGTAGCGGGCCTGAAAAACCCATATCAGTCGATCCCTAGTGTCATTGTAATCCGTTTGACAAAAGTGGACCAATCCAACATGAGAAAGCCCTGCTTGGCGCAAATCTAAAGTAAAATTGTGAGATGATTTTGGGGGTGGACCTTTGGATTGAAGAATATGTCGATGAGTTCTTGACCACATTCCTTCCTCTTCTCATCCGACGCCACCTCGTATTCTACCTGCAGGGAACATGTGTCCACGTAATGTGACTGATGCAAGATAAATACAAATAGTAGATAAATAAATACAGTAGCAAATAACTGAATACAGATATTGATAGTGTGTTGCCCACTTGCAAGGTTTAGTTAGAGTGGCCTAATCGGCCAGGCAGGGAAAGTGTTGCCCATAAGAAGTATGTAAAGAAGTATTGTACCATGTTTAAAATATATTACAATGCTAAAAAACGGATGTAAGTTCATTAAGAAGTGTTTTACATAAATATGTTGTGTTTATTTGAGCTTTAGTTCAAAAGTGTAGCAAAATACTACTTCCAAGTTTTCCCTGCTCAACATAAACAAAGACTCATACGATGGCTGACAGTACAGTCGCATGTTGGAGGATTACATTTCCAAATGCATTTATATGATGGATCAACGACAATATCTGGTAATAGTCTCAACGTGTTGAAACATTGTATGCAACGGGATTAGACACTGCACTCCAGAGTAAACATGTAATAAAGATGTTAAAGAGAAAAAAAGATGTCAGAATAAATTGCGAAAAATATTTACAAGGTAGTACTTGGAGAGCTGCCCGATTTATAATAATAGCGCAACTAAAAAAATAGTGCATCGTGAGAATAGTGCAATTAAAAGAAGAAGAGTGGTGATGGCCCTGGGGAAGAGACAGTCTCTTAGCCTGTTTTTCCGTGTTTTAGGGACCACAGTGTTTTCCATACCATATAAAAACACTAATGACCCACCAGGATTTGATTGGTCCCCGCCAAGGTTTTTTAAACCTGTATAATTAAAAAGATGCCAGCCAATGGAAGAAATCAGGCTGGAACGTTTGTTTTATTTATGAAGCAAAAAAACTGAAAGCATCTAGAGCTAATAAAGTAAGGCTTGCCTGGAAGCTGGCAAAGTGCTTCCTCTGCGCGGCCTAACGAGCTAGGATGCTAAGTGACAACCGAGAAGCTGCTTTAATTCTCTTTTCTCCATCTCCATCTTCAAGCGGGCAGGAAGCGGTCAAGAGAACGTTCGAGCAGATATTATTGAAAGCTGCTGGGAGCCCTTAAAGCAATCAGTCAGGCTGGAGCCGCTCCGATGCCTCCGGTCTATCATTTCAACAAAAATGTTGGCTAATTATAAAATATCCATCCATTATTAAATAGTTAGATGGATGCATTTATATTTGTTAATCATTTAAAAATAGGGTACTGCACACATAATCATAACTAACTAATAGTCATGACGCAGCTCAAATGGATAGGGGGGTCAAACTTGCGGGTTTCGCCAGTGCTAAACAAAGTCGCTAGGAAGCTGGTCTACCACAACTAGAAAACAGTCTAGAAATATGACAGTAACACTAGCAGTTATTAGGGGTAACAATTTCTGGATATGAGAAATAAAATTAACACTACTAACTAGAACTCAACAGATTATCGGGTGGGTTGATTATTTGCACCAATTCGCCCCTCTCAGGAAACCCGAACCGAGAGCTGGTACACGTCTCAAATCGCAAGTGCAGTCTGAATTTGACCAGCAAGAAGCCCAGTCTGAATTTGGCCAGTAAGAAACCCAATCTGAATTTGGCCAGTAAGAAACCCAGTCTGAATTTGGCCAGTAAAAAGCCCAGTCTGAATTTGGCCAGTAAGAGACCCAGTCTGAATTTGGCCAGTAAGAAGCCCAGTCTGAATTTGGCCAGTAAGAAGCCCAGTCTGAATTTGGCCAGCCAGAAGGCAAGAGGGCATATCCTAACAAGAAGAAATGGACTAAACCCTGGCTGGTCCTGACCAAGTCTCAGCTCAACAAGCAGCCAGAGAACCTTGCCAAGTCAGCAGCCAGGCTTGACCAAGCTAGCGGCCAAACCGGTGGGAGAAAGCCAGCGACTTTAGAGAAACCTCAAGCCACCAGCAGTTAACTTTTGCCTCAACACCCCTCATGCTGTGGTCCTCGTACCAGGCCTACCAGGATTCACCATTGCTTTACAGCCGAGGACATAAAGACTGGGCCGTCATCTTCATCGAAGCAGAACATTGGTGTGACATTGAAAATAACGTAATAATTAAGCCAACTTTGTTGTCTATCCAAACGGTGCTAGTTCTCAAATTCTAGTTGTCTTTGTTTTATTTTCTTATTATTGTTTTGTGTTCTATTCGAGCTTCTTCAGTAGATGATTAGTCAACAAAAAGTCCATAAATCCAAGAGTGTTTGTGTCTTGATTACAGTATATTGAATGTTCAAAACTGTTAAAAGGACTATACAAACAAACATTGACTAAAAAGAATTCACCTAGTGTGGAGCCACCCTTTAGAAGACCTAAACAAGGTTTTTCATCCATTTTCCTAACATAATGATCTAAAAACATATTTGTTGCTCCAAAAAAGGCGAGGCGAGTTTTGAAAAGAATAAACTTGCCTCTTTATTCAATTGGTCAATAAATTGTTTGTTAGAATAATTTATTTACCTCCCATATTCGCTACACTTGTAAGTCAAGAGCGTTAATAATATTTATATTTTAAAAAGTTTGTGGTAGAAAATCATATGTGTTATAATACAGTGCGCCTTATTTATGGATCAATTTTAAAATTGCAAAGTTTTCCAACTAATTTGCAGCCGCCGACTAGATTTTCCCCCGAACGCCAAGTAGTCCTTTTTATCATTTACAGGCTGGCATTGGCTTAAACGGCAAAACAAAGCCTGCAATTGGCCGAAAAAGATGTGTCAATCATCAGTTGAATCGATCACTATTGGCTAAGTTATTCGGAGGTCAAGGGGCGGATCCTTTTTATCATTTACAGGCTGGCATTGGCTTAAAAGATGAATGAGTATAGCACGTGGCTGACAGCATAGAGAAAGCATTTTTTTCTATTCTCCTGGATTTACTACCCTCACGGATATAAGAGGACATTGGCTGCACATTATTATGAACACAACGACTTTGGTGAGCTACTCCGGGTTTTATATTGTCCCTGTATCTTGTTTCAGACTGAACTTGATGTTTCTGTGATAAGCGGTGCAGGAGGTCGGTGGTTCGCGCCCCGGCCGAGTCATTCCTAAGACTTAAAAAGTGGTCGGCGGCGCCCTCTGTTGGCTGCGGCTGCATCGACTCGCTACAACGGGTCAGGTGCAATCGACATTTCGTTCTGTGTACATTGTTACACAGAATGACAATACAAGGAAATTATTATTAATATTATTATTAGATAATGGATGGAATGGAGTGTCTATTTTTAAATTAAACTCAATTCCAAGTGTTATTGTCATATGCACAGTAAAGTTGCGAGCGAAAAAGAAAATAGATACTAAGGAATGGTTGGCATTTCTTGAATCCCAAGACTTTAACCTTCCGAATGATGGAACGATGCATTTGAGTGACATCGTACGCACACCGCATCCGCACGTGTTCTCGACACGTATTTGCGTCTTTGCAAGCTTTCGGAATGTTAAGGGGGTAATAAGTTGGACAGAACTATCTGACTGTTTTGTCGACGTTCCCATTGTAGCGCCTTATAATCTGGTGCGTCTTATGTATGTCAAAAATAGGACCAAAAACCATTTTTTCGGGGTGCGCCCTATAACCCGGTGCGCCTTATAGTGCGGAAAATATGGTAATTTAACCCATGTTTATTTTGTATAAAAGGGTTTCTGAGAGCTTTTAAAGTTATATTTATAACAAATATTCTTTGGGTTATTTTTTTGCATTATTACAATTTTTTACACCGTTTGGTTAAACTGTTTGACATGCTTTTTAAATGTGTGAACATCACCAAGCTGCTGCAATGATACGCAAGGTCTGCCCTGCAGACTTCGCGAGTACTCTTTTTATTCACTGTATCAAGGCTAAAATACTCCCAAAAAGTTTTTTGAATGCATATTTGATGTTGACTCTGCCATTTCTCTATGTTTATGTTGCAGCTTGAGACAGAATCCTATTGCGCATGTGCGACTCTCAGCAGATATTATGTTCATGGAGAGAGGCCTCACTCAGTCTGTTGGGAAAACAAGTCTGAATTCCATTGTTGACTGATCGATTTATTGATTTTTGGCGACTAATCGTCGCAGCTCTACTACTAACATTTGCTGGCAAGCTACTATGTTGACCCACTCTACAGGCTAGAAATAGCATTGTGTTATGCTATTGTGACATTTATGTCCCCAAAACATTTTAATTTCATGTCTTTCTTAAAAGAAGAAGAATTAATTACTTTTTTTACAATCCAACCCACATTGTCACATTTTTACCTGGACTTTTAAAAGAAGCCTATTTTGTAATTTTAAGGCATTTCACTTAAACAATAGGCTTTCATTAACACAATAAAATCCTTGCTTCTACACAATAGTGAGGCCTTTACTTATTAGTTCTTTTGGTAAGAGATGATTCCCCTTGTAAGAGTGAGGGTCTGTTAACACCAACAATTGATACTGGCCTCATGGTAAATTTAAAAGAACAGACACATAGTCAGAAATGTTATGTTTTTAAAGAAATACCTCAAGCTTCAGAATGTTCTTTTTTCAGTCAGGTTCCAGATGTTTCATGTCTGAGTACTTCTTTACAATACCACATTTTAAAGGCTAATTGTTTCAGTATCACGTGCATTGCTCAGAAAACAAACGCACAGTGAAGGGTTCCCACGGTTGTACATACCCAGGGCTAGTATGTTCAGCAATTATCATAGACGGGTGACCGGAGCGAAACACCACATTAATTGTTTTATATTGAGGAATTGACATTTAAAAAGGGCCAAAAGCTTTCAAAAATGTGAGTCAGATTAATATGTCTCCCTAAACCGCATTAAAATGTTGGCTAAACTCTTACTCATTTATTTAAGATGAATAATAATAATAGATGATCAGATTATTGGATCGATACTTGAAATCATTGAGGAATAATTCAAACAATAAAAAAATGTGCGTGTGGCAGTTTTAGTTAAAGGTGGGGTGCATCAATGAGGTGTTAACAGTAGAATATTTTCTCTCTTAGGAATGTGTTGACAATCCCCCAACTGATTTTAAAGTTCTCAACATCGGTCTGCTTAATTTCACCTGCACTCCATCAACCATCTTTGCCCCCACTCGCTCCCCACACGACTACCATCCTCATCCATTGCCTTGTCACCTTTCGCCTTCACTATTGCAATTACCTCCTCTACAGCCTACCTCTAAAGTCCCTCCATAGACTACAGCTGGTCCAGAACTGCCTGCAATAACACCAAAACTCCCTCGCCACCACATCACCCCTGTCCTTCAACAACTCCACTAGACCCTAATCAATGAAAGAATCACCTACAAAATCCTTCTGTCTACCTACAAGGCCAGCCATAACTTCAGCCCAACTTTTCTGACCTTCTACACATTTCAAGCCCATACAATACCATAGAAGTCACAGTACCCACTGCCCGTCACAGCACTATGGAGAGCAGCGCTTTCAGCCGATCTGCCCCCCAGCTCTAGAACTCTTTAGCACCTGACCTCCGGAATTCCACCACCATGTCCATCTTTAAATCTGGACTCAAAACACTTCTCTTCCGACTTGCCTATACATAATAGACGGCTTCACATGCCGCCCCCCTCCTTTTTCATTGCGAGTTTGAGCACCACTTCTACCGTAAAATCCGGACTATAGAGCGCACCTGATTATAAGCCGCACCCACCACTTTTTAAGTGATTTTCCACGTTTGTACTTACACAAGCCGCACCTGTGTATAAGCCGCGTGCGCCCGCATTTATAACTTGTGACACGATCACAAGTTTAATCCAGACCAGGCTGCAAGTTCCACGATTGTGATTTTGTAGAGGTTTATTGTTCTATACTCTTTATCAATTATCCATTATCGGTCAAATCATAATACACTATAAAGCCAATAGGCCGAGACACTTGCTCCCAGCCAAGAGGCTGAGTCAAGGTCCTAGCCTCCTACCGACACAATCCAAAAGTCAATAGTACACAATCCTAGAACCACAGTCGGCATCATGAATGGAAAATGATACCCGTAATTAACGTATGATGCAGACTTGTAAAGTCTGGGTCACGTTGAAAGTAATCCAAGGAAACAAAATGTATATTTCTAAAGTTAAGGGTGGGAAAAATATATATCCACTATTGTCCGCTGCGACAACAGACAGATCTACCAGTAACTCAGCTTTACCCCACTTCCCATCAGTCCGCGTTTGCTCCGCCCCTTCTTTTTGATCTGCCCGTAGAACACATAACAGAATAAATCTCTAAAATAAATACATTACAAAAATATACAGTTGCAAATACTATTATACATGGTTACACATATTTACGGAGAAAGACGGTACACCGAGAGAGTTTTCCCAACACGCTAGTAGGATCACGCTCGCAATACATCAAACATGCCTCTCAAAAAAATGAAAAAATATCCAATTCCAAAAACGTATATTAAATAACATTTTAACACACGTTTGACAAGCACTGCTGTAGAACATTGTGTCACAATAATGTAAGTGCAAACTAATATTCTGTTTCAGGGATTGAAATGAATAATAATAGATTATTGATTACTGGATTGATACATGAAACAATTGACAAATGATACAAACAGTAAAATATTTGCGTGTGGCAGCCTTAGTTAAGTATGGGGTGCATCGTTGGAAGTGTCCTTAAAAAGTTGAAAGTACAATATTTTCTCTATTAAGTATATTAACGCTAAGCTAATGCTAAGCTACTATTAAAATCGTTCTGGTAAGTATAGAAAACTTTTGTGTGAATTGTATGTTTAATGCACTCAATGGTTCTGTAAATATGGAGAAAGTTTGTGTGGTGTTAGTTTGTGTTATTTTTGTGTGTTTGATGTAGGCAGTCAGATCAGGAGGCTTCTCCTTCTACTTGTAACCATGTAAACCAGTGATATCCTTTTCATGTCGGGGAGCAATGCCAAACCCCCCAAAAAACAGTCTGGAGAGGGATGGGCGCCGCCTGGCTGTACCTGCCCAAGACACACTACATGATGGACAACAACAAATGACTCTTGATACTGGCTTGGTCATCGTCCAGGTCAAAAAGGGCCGCGCCCTTCGCCAACTACCAGGTCGCAGCTGATCAACTGTCCAGAGTTGTTTCTTCGATATTGATGATAACACGTCACCCATGTCCATGCCAAATCTACGCCTTTTGGCACAATTGCCCTAAATAAAAACTCAAGTGTCTTATCAGCCTGAATGTGTTGTGATGTCTTGAACTGACATCTTATGCAGTCCACAGCCAACATTTTTAACATAGCATCACTTTTTGCTCGTCTCGTTCCATGGTCGCAGTGAACGGCTACATATGCTATGTTAAACTGCCTCGTCTTACCCCTTTCTCTTTGCCTGGCTTCGCCTCCGTGTACAATATTTTTTTCATAGGGTCACTTGGGGGTCTGCTCCACTTTGTGTTTACACTTCATGCGCAAAGGTTATACTCTGTGCTTTATGAATGGTGTGGAGGCAAAATGTAAACAAAACACTCTGCAAATGAGAACGCCGCTGAGCCCTAGTTTAGTGGAGGAGCAATTGCACTTGATTCTGGGAAAGTTAAAAAAAAGTTCCCCAAACTTAAATGTGCCCGTGCCCTCCTTTAAGGAGCCTTGCGCCTCCTGAGGGGGGCTCGCCCCACTATTTGAGAGCCACTGCTTTAAATTTTCCATTATGTGTTAGCAATAGGCTAAAAGACTCCAACAACAATTTAAGCAAGCACAATTCTTCAACACATTAATTAATATTAGCATTAAGTCTTACCACACCATCCAGAAACTTGACACATCGCCTCAACTCAGGTCGGGTGTCACAAAACTGCCGAAAAAGCAAACGTCCAATGGGCTGCCTTTCGCATAGACTGCTGTAGTCTTTCTCTGATGGAGAAACAAAGGGAGAAAAAGTACATGGAGGCATGGTTTGTACTAAAAACATTTTCAAATTTCACTGAAGTTGATAGAGAGCTACACCAACGACATATATTCTTACAATCTTAGTCTGGGCCACAGACCAAGAGGAATGGTGGTATGGGGGTTCAGTTTGTTTCTCCCAAAAATCAACTAAATTCAAATAAGAGGTTGACCGATAATCGGCAGGCACCAATATTTGGGAATTTGACGGATATCGGTATCGGCATTTCTATTTATTTGACGGGCCGATTATTAAGTCTAATATGCAGCAAAGACTCTCACTCCCTTGCTTCTAATTTAAGTCATGTTGGTTTTAATGATTTTTTTTTTATTGCAAAACAAATCAGGGAACTATTTACCTTTTTATGTACCTTTATCCCCAATTGCTGGTAAGCCTTATTTTATTTCCGGCAACTCTTAGTTTTTGGTTTAAGTGAAAGATTAGTCATGTTAGTTGTGTTGAAATTCTAATTTATTGTAAAATATTTCAGGGAGGCACTTAATTCTTATTTGAATTTATAACAAATATGCTTCATTTCTTTTTGCATAATAAAAATGATTGTGCTAATTTTGAGGATTTTACAGCAAATTAATATTGGTTCTAAAAATTAGTTATCAGCCTCCACTTAATACGAGTAATAGGTATCGGCCTATGAAAAACCCAATATCAGGGGATCCCTAATATTGACTTGTTTATTAATTTAGTCTTTTTTCTATGTCTCCATAAAGACAAACTGATATCTGCGCTTACAATTTCTTATATAGCACTGTATTTGCAGCTGTTTAGATAAATCCATTTCCTTGAGAAAGTATATCACGGTATAATCAGTAGCTCTAGCAAAACCCAGTTAAAAGGTCTTCCCCTCTGAGAAATTGTCTGTTTTTCTTTTTTTTTACAGAAAACCGCATTATGCATCACAATGAGACGCAACAGTAACACAATAGTGTGGTTGTAATCTTCAGTTCTCATGATCCAAGGCATAGCACGCTATGACAAACACCGCTCGAGTCGTTGTCTTGGGGGGTCACCGATGACGAGAAATGCTGCGAGTATCCATACAAAGAAAAACTCGAGATACATGTGAAAGGCAGATTTCTATCATCTAAATCATAACCTGTGTCAAATATATTGAAAAAAAGACAGATGGAAATCACACCTGCAAAAAAAAGTATTTTGTGATATTTTTTTCATTTATCAAGTGCACCAGCCCACACATAGAATTTAAAGTAATGACTAGGGGTTGCACAAAAATTAAACGTGCAAATTCTCAGAATAGATCACTGATCACTGATATGGTTTGATGCTCTTACCATTGCTATCCGGTTTGAACTTCGTTTCCACCATTGTTATGCAATTGTGGTCAGCAGCAAAATGTTTTATCTGATCTGTAATTACACAAATATGGTAAAGCATTTCTATATAGAAATGCTTTACCATATTTGTGTAATTACAGATCAGATATATTGTGATTTAACCACCATATCGTGTTAGGAGTTGGCATCACTAAGTTGTTTGCAGGTCAATTTTCACTACCTCAGTCCTGCCCAACAAAAAGAAAGGAGTATCTCTCAATACAGACTCTCCCCTACCAACGAACGAGATCCAGACGATCGTTCGTAAGTTGAATTTGTTCGTAAGTTGCTTCAGTGCTATATTTTGTATCTTTTAGGTTTATTTAAGTATGTTTAAGGTTTGTATAAGTTACCTGTATTGCTTTTGACTAAAAAATAAACATTTCATAAAATATGCTCTAAAAAGATAAATAAAGTTAGGTTTAATTTATTTTTGGAAGATGGGCTTCAAGAATTTGGCTAGTTAATATACTTAAAATAATATGGTCTATAACGTTACAAAGCGGGCTAAATCTAAAGCAGGGTACCAAAAACAAAGCTACACATTAGGAGTTGACATTCTGTGGTCTGTGAAGCCCTTTGAAACTTCTTGTGATTAAGGGCTATACAAATAAACATGACTTGACTTGACTATAAAGATAAATAAAGTTAAATTTAACTTACTTTTGGGAGAGTTAAGCGACTTCTTCCTCCGCGGTAAAAAGTGGACGAAAAAAAGAAATCTAACCATTTTCTCAACCGCATCAAGCTTTCTTATTCCACTTTCATTTCAAAAGAAAGGCGCAGTGGTTAGCGCTTGTGCGGCACAGTTCATGTCATGGGAACCTGTCGTGGGTTCAAATCCAGCTCCAGACTTCCTGTGCGGAGTTTGTATGTTCTCCCCGTGCTTGCGTGGGTTTCCTCCGGGCACTCCGGTTTCCTCCCACGTTCCAAAAACATGCATTTCAGGTGAATTGGCCGGTCCAAATTGTCCCTAGGTGTGAATGAGCGAATGAGTTGTCTGTCCCTGTGTGCCCTGCGATTGGCTGGCAACCAGTTCAGGGTGTCCCCTGCCCAATGCCCGGAGATGGCTGGGATGGGCTCCAGCACCCCCGCGACCCTTCTGAGGATAAGAGGTGCAGCTAATGAGATGAGATTTCAAAAGAAATGGCTCCCTCTTCTTTACACTTAACACCAACCATATTGAATGGATGCACGCGATATTAAACAATAAAAATGTCAAAGTTCCTAGCATGCTGGAGATACAGTATAGAATGTTTACACATGATCTAGGAAGAAGTGGATTTCTTCTTCAGGGTGGATGCTGGGTGACCTCTCACAGTGCCACACGCCGGGAGTGGCGGAAAGAAGCTGTACAGTGCTGTCCTGTACTCAGAAAAAGGTGCACACAATACAAAATCTAACTTACAGCAAAGTCCGGATATTTTTCGACATCCCAAAAAAGATGTTTGTATTTACTGTTTATCGTAAATTGAATGGTTGTAAGTAGGGGAGCGTCTGTATACTGCCTTTACACGACCATAGGGTGCACCTGATTATCGGGCGCGGGTTCCCCCTGCTGCGGCTGCCCCCTGCTGCGGCTGCCCCCTGCTGCGGCTGCCTCACAACACAGACAAGCATACAAGTATACATATTTAAGAATACAGCGGGAGCAAAACTAAGTTTGGTTGTGGTTTATTCAAGTATTGATTACAAAGTCAAACACTCAGATAAAACAAAATGGCAAATAAGAGCACCGTAATGATATCAGCTTCCTCCACTTGATGCATTAATCTTCAATTCTTTTGCAGCTGCTCGGTTTCCATGTTCTTTCGAGTTGCGTATAAATAAACTACCACGGCGGACAAAACCACAGAAACCATTCAAAGGAGGGAAAGTGAGGTTTCGGATTTAATAGATATTGGAGGGGACAACTCTGTTCAGCCTTCTGTATCACAATAAATTTCAAATCGCTAGATACGTTACGCCGTTAGGCTTCATGAGTACTTTTGCAAACAACTCATGCATTTCATGCGTCGTCACGTGTCCTCCTCTGCACATGCGGGACACTTGTTGTGTTCAATCAAGAGATGCATAGAAGTCACAAGAGATCCCATACAGGTCACATTTAGTTGGAAATGTGAATGATTTCACGAAAACATCGGGTTCCACCCAAAATCAGAATTAATCATTAGGCTCTGCAGTGTGAGCCTAGCCTTATATATATGCCCACCCCTCGCCCCTTAGCGGTGACGCCCACACTTTACTCTTATGCAGCCTCATGGTGTCCTCAACCAAGTTGGCAGCCCTACATCACACAAAAACACAGGGCACACTGCACGGTAGGGCATGCCAGACAATTTGAAGAAAAACTGAAACTTAATGTGTGGCTTATGGTCGTGAAAATATGGTGGTTACTATAACATCGTAACAAACATTATACATATTTGCATTGCTATTTGACTTTATGCCCCAAAAGAAAACAAACCAGTTATTACAGTTTATAATTTTGAAACGGGTCACAAAGGGTTAAAATTTGATTTTTTTTTTTTCCTGGTCCTTTCCCAGTGTGATTTATAACAAACTCAGGAAAATGTATTAGGTTCAACAAATTAGGAATGTGAGATGTATTATTCAACGTTAGTTCAGCTTACAACTAATCAAATACAGTACATGAGTACTTCTGCCACCTCCATCTAAAGTATGTGGAGACGTGATATATACAAGGACAAACATGCAAAATAAAATGTACCGAACCAGCTGTACAGGCAGAGAGAATTTGGTGGGGGAAGGGTGACAGTCTCTTATTACAGACGTTTTTTTGTGTCGTTACACACCTGAAATGCTCTTTAGTCATAATATGTTTGTGATATCATAAGTTTTAAAAAAGGAAAGAAGAAGCTACCAAACAAGGAAGTTGACAGCTTCCTGCCCATCTCTTTCTCAAGAGCGTGTAATAGACTCCAGCTTTCGTAATAACAGACACATCGAGATGTACCACAAAACGTAAGGGAATGTTCTGAAAATACTTCCTTTCTGCTATCCATAGTATGCCATGAGCTAGCTATTTGACTCATTCAAATTTAGAGCCCATTTGCATGGCAAGGAAGCCAAGAACACTCCTCGCACTCTCTGGTGGGGAAACAATTATGGTCGATGTTATGTTTTTTTTCGGGGTTTTTTTGGGGGGGGGGGGTGTTCGGTCTAAGGTTCTTTTAAGAATGGCATGCTAAATAACAATTTATTTATTTTCAAAACACAATAACTACACAGTATTAAATAGTTAAGTATAGTCAAGATCCTTGCACATCTGTTTCTCTGCACTATTGTACTTACAGCGTTATTGTTACAGTGTTATTGTTACTGTTTACCTGACTTGTTTACCTGACTGCCCTTTATTGTTACTGTTTACCTGACTTGTTTACCTGACTGCCCTTTTTGCACATCTGGTTAGCTGCTCCTCTTGCACTATTTGCGCTACTGTAAAATACTATACATAGCCATAATTATTAGTATATTATTAGTACTCAATACTCCAACTCAATACAACACTTTATTTATATCTGTACATTCAAGGAAACTGTGCGGGTCAGATGTATCGACATTTCGTTCTGTATACACGTGTACTAGAATGACAATAAAGTAGATCTGAATCTGAATCTGAATATATATATATGTATCTATATATGTATATTATATATAATTGGCTGGCAACCAGTTCAGGGTGTCTCCTGCCCACTGCCCGATGATTGCTGGGATGGGCTCCAGCACCCCCGCGACTCTACTGAGGATAAGCGGTGCAGCTGATGAGATGATATATATATATATATATATATATATATACATATACACGTTAATAAATAGTTGCGTCAGGCAGAAATGCGCAGCAGTAAGACTCACATCCTGTATTTCCATTAGGATTCTGAAATAAACAAATTTTAGTTTCTATATGAAAAAGCTTACCAGTTGTTTGTCGTAGCTCTTCACATAAACTAATGTGAGGGAACTGCAGCATCTGCTTCCATTTCTTGCTCTTTCCTTTCCTGTTTCCACCGCCTCCTGAAAACAACAACATAAATAATGTCAATTAGTTCAATGAAATACTACCGATGAAGGCTATAAATAAGTGGTTGTAACAGGGTTCAAACGCTGTCGCAAAGGTGAATGCGCCAAACTCTTACCACTGGACACATGAAATGGCATTGGGTTTTATCTCACTATCACACTATCCATGGAATCACAGACTAATATTTATTTAGTTGTGGATTTCTTGTGGATGTTATAATAACAATAAATTTGCCACTTACAATGCTTAAAATATAAGAATAAAAAAGAGTTTATTGTCATTTTAACTACTGTTGGTCACGTTACTTTAAAAAAAAAAAACTAATGAGTAATAGTTACTTTTTACTTCTTTCAAAAAGTAACTGAGTGAGTAACTGAATTACTCTATGGTATAAGTAACTACTTACCATGGAAAGTAACCATTTCCATTACAAAATGTTGTTGTAAGTCAAAAAAATTGACTTTTTCTGAGCATTATTCAAGTCAATTGAATAAAAAGATCAGACAGGTTGTTGTTAAGGCTCAACCGATATGTGTTTTTCAGGGCTGATACCGATACCATTTATTAGTATTATAGCTGATATTTGGAGCAGATATTTGTTTGCTGTAAAAGCTTAGAAAATTGCGTAGGAAATTTTTGATAAGGAAAAAGAAACAGAATATTCGTTATCAATTTAACTAAAATGTTAATAACTCTCTGAAACCATTTGCAGTTTATAAATAACAATTTTAAGTAAAAATGCAAAAAAACAGATTAGGCTTAGCAGCAACTTGTATAAAAGGTACATAAATAACTAAATAGCTCCCTGATATATATATTTTTTAACTTTAGACAAAAAGTACATGAAAATTTCAACGAAGCTAGCGAATGTAAGTGTGTTTTAGAACCATACTAATATTATGGTAAGAGAGCTAATTACTTCCACTTTAGCCTACTGTTTCTGCTCTCTCTCAATCACAAACACACACACGCCTGATTGACGAACTAATGTTATAAAAAGAGCCGATACATCAGTCTCTGAACATTTCTCTCTGAAACAAGTTAAACACACTTTTTATGCCCTCTCTTAATCGCAAACGTGCATTTATGTCACTGACAAGGGAAAGTTTGCGAAGGTTTTTTCTCTAATGTTACTGCTTTAGTGGCTCTCTATTTAGAAGGTGCGTGGTGGGTATCGGAGAGGGAAGGGAAGTGAAGGGAAGAGCGTTTCTAAGAGCAAAAGAGTTTCAGGTGGGTCAATCTGTGACTTAATAATCATTGGCAAAAAGAAAAAAAAAAGCTGATATCGATATCCGTCAAATTCCCGAATATCGGTGCCGATATTCGGCTCGGTGGATAACCTTTAGTAGTTGTGTTATAGAACCTTGTAATATTTATTGCAGCTCAACAGCAACAGATTTATCTTACATTTTTTGAGCAACAAAAAAAATCAACAATAAACAATATAATGAAATAAAAGTCAGCATGTACATTAACATGCACAGAAATGTCTGAACAAGCAGATAAACGTACACACTAAAATGCAAGCAATCATGCACAAAAACGTACATAACCACGCAAAACGTACATAAACAAACAAAACGTAAGTTAACAAAAACATACGTAAATACACAAAAAACATAAGTTAACACAAAAACGTACGTCAACATATAAAACCTGCATTAACACATAAAACTTACGTAAGCACAAGCTCAAATAACAAGCGCAAATAACTCCGTTATTCCCAACACTAATTGTAACATGAGAAACACACAACAAAATTAACATTCGTCTCTGCTTCAATGACTAAAAATAGTGCGATAATGAGATCTATTGCCTTTTCGCAAGTCTTCTACTGTATACCACTGGAGGTCTAGTGTTCTGAAAACCAAGCTGATTTTGGACCTGTTAAGTGTGGCGTTTATTTGCAACAAAAGAAAATGCCTGGGCAAAAATTTCTCAATCATCATCATTTTTGAAGATGGATGAATAATAAAAACCATCAAACACTTAGGTTGGAAACATACAGATAGTAATCAACACAGCCCAAAATATAATTGACGACTCTCTGCTCAGTCTAGAGGACATTCCCTTGCAATATCGTAGCCGAACCATCAACATTATAAAAGACTCTTCCCACTTCTTTGACCTGTTGCCCTCTGGTAGGCACTACATGTCATTTAAAACAAAGACAAACAGGCTCAGAGAAAGATTCTTCCCGAGGGCCATCACCACCCTACACGAGCGCACAAACCTATGAAAACATATCTTGGGATTTATTTTGGATTTTTCTTCTTTTGTTGCTGCTAAATGGTATTGCAAGAAACTGAAAATACATACCTTGTGACTTATTTTGGAGATGCATATTACATGTTTACCCTTGAGTCCCGTGTCTAATCTCATTGCATACAATGTTTATTATGTTGTTATCAAGGACAATAAAGACAATGAAATTCAATTTAATTGTGGCTAAGCCTTACTAGGGGCCGTTGAAAGTACTCGGAAGTGGTGATAATAAAAAAGTGACACTGATAAAACTCACTCATATACTTAAAATATACCTGATCAGCAAAAACAGTAGAAGAGACAATGACTTCAGTTTGTTTATTACAACTTGCCTTTATTACAGTTATTGTAAAACCATTATCGACAATTAAAAAGGCAGGTATGAAGGAGGAAATACTATTTTGCAAAATGAATAATCACAATTTCCACGATAAATAAATCTGGCTAATTTGTAAAAACTCACAAAAACATATCTGATACAATTTGATTTTGAAAAACAAAAAGTGCTCTATATTTTACCAAGTTTAAAGGCAAAAATATCCAACGAGCCATCCTTGAATGCAGTTTGCGTTAAACTATTACTGATCAAGATGAAAAGTGTACGGACGAAATAACATACATAGTGTAGATCAAATAAGGGACACTGTCAAGAACTAAACCACTAAAGAAATGTCCTGCCCTGTAACAGGCTAAGCGCTGCTGCTTAAAAGCATCAAGGTGGTGCTCCGAGTAACTTGTTTTGAAGGCTTTTCGAAGTGTTGCTTGTAAATCTGACTGACAGCAAAAGTCAAGCTTAACATGACAAAGTGGTGTATTGGTAGTGAAATCCGAGATAAAATGGGTAGATAGAAAATGGCTGACATAGGGGCGAAACAAAAGCGATCTGACATACAGATTGAAACCAGGCTAGCGTTTGATGTTCTATTTATATTATTATGTGATTGGGATGGATACATGTGTAGATGAAGATAAGAAAATTTAATTTTTTCTAGCAGACGTGCTAGCAACCAACTCATTGGCATTTGCTGTGCGCTAAAAGACGCTTGGATTATCACGTACCATATTTTCCGTACTATAAACCACACTGGATTATAAAGCGTACCATCCAAAACAGTTTTTTTTTAAAATATTTTTTATAAATAAGGCGCACCAGACTATAAGGCATATTAACTGATTCAATGCCAGATGTTCTTCTCAAATTGGGACAGGGTTCCTACAACTTAAGGCAAGTTAAGGGCTATATAAATAAACATGACGTAACTCAAATTTAAGACTTTTTAATACTTTTTTAATGCCTTTTGGAATCAAATTTTGACCAATTCGACAAAAAAAAAAATTATGCACACAATACATCGTGCCTTGTACACATTACCTGGCACAGCTTATAGCCATGGCGAAAAACGTATTTAAAAAAACTTGTAATTAAATTTACATTTGGTCCAAAGTAAAAGTCTCCGTCAGAAGTTGCGCTGAGTATTGTGGGTAGACCGAAGAAATGTGACTGCTCCAAAAGGCCCGACTGAAACCACATCCCCCAATTTGACAGTTTTGTTAATGTGGTCACCTGATGATTTTGACGAGGGTAAAATCGGTCAATTATTAAAAAAGACAGTTGATAAATGTTCCTAAATCTTTTAATGTGTTTAAAATTTTAAGACTTTTGAAAATTGGATTCAAGAAAATCTAATGCCAATTTAGGCCTTTTTCTTAGAATAAGGAATTCAATGCCTTTTAAGACTTTTCAAGGATCAGCGGGAACCCTGAGGGAGAACCGGTGCCAGCCGATTTTTGCCATTTTGACTGATTTTTGATTGCCCACAGAAAATGTAGTAATGGACCCTCATATTTCATTAGAAAGAAACATATGTTTCTAGCTTTTGCCATTATTTAATAAACAACAGAGAAACATTAATAAGTTGCTTAAAAATCTTACTTTCTAAAAAAAAAAAAAAAACACAGAAAAGCGTCTTATTGTGAAAGAATGCATTTCAAGCAAAACTTTCACTCTGTTGCTTTTTTTTCTATTTTTAGCATTAGTAATACCTCTGATATCTAAACAATGCTTTCCATAGACACAAAGGCATTACACTTGCAAAATATCATTTAATTGTAAGAACACTGAACTAACTCATGATATACATATATCCCTCAGTTTTTGGGTAAGCATAAATGACGCATGAACTGTGCAACAAGAACTTTCAGAAAATTGCGGTCACCACAGCGATCGCGTTCTCTCTAGTGAAGCGTTACTGCTGACATGCACGAAATGGCATGCCTATCTCAACACACTTTTTCACGATTTCACTTGCCATTTGATCAAACCCACTCTTGCCATCATTCCCAGAGGCTTGATGCTTACGAATGAGCAACGCCAAACTCTTAATAGTTATCTTAAATAAAACGAGAAAAAGGTATTCTTGCGTTTTGGCACTGAAGGGGCGATGCTTATGAAAATAAATGTATACTTCATGGCATGAAAAGACAGCTTTAAAGCTACGGTTGCATCAAAAGAAACAAGAAAAAATACAAAAATATATTTCATACAACATAATTATCATGAAATCTGGTCTCACAACTAAAATTTAGCTAATCAATTCATAAACAGTTGCAGTATTTACAGACACTACCCTACTTAAGACCATTTGACTTACGAAAAAAACGGTAGATACGAATTTTTTTCGGGATGTCGAAAAATATTCGGACATTGCTGTAAGTTAGATTTTGTATTGTGTGCAACTTTTTCCAAGTAGAGGACAGTACTTTAGTGCTTCTTTCCGCCGTGTGGTGCTGTCAGAGGTAACCTAACATCCACCCCGAAGAAAAAAATCCGGCTTCTACTTCCGAGTTCATGTGTAATGTAAACACACTGCACTGTATCTCTAACACGCTAAGAACTTTGACATTTTTATTGTTTAAAATCTTGTGCATCCATTCGATATGGTTCGTGTGGTAGTTGATTTATACGCTACTTGAAAGAACATGGAAACAGAGCAGCTGCAAAAGAATTGAAGATTAATGAATCAAGTGGAGGAAGCTAATATCGTTACAGTGCTCTGTTTTATCCGTGTGTTTGACTTTGTAATCAATACTTAAATAAAGTACAAGCAAACTTAGTTTTGCTCCCGCTGTATTTTTAAATATGCATACTTGTATCCTTGTCTGTGTTGTAAGGCAGCCGAAGCAGGGGGCACCCGCGCCCGATAATCAGGTGCGCCCTTAGAACGTATTACATACAAAAACAGATGCGCAGACTGAGCCTTTTAACAAGGTGCACCCTATGGTCGTAAAAATGCTGTATACAGACGCTCCCGACTTACGACCATTCGACTTACGATGAACGGTAGATACGAAAAAAAATTGGGGGATGTCGAAAAATATCCGGACATTGCTGTAAGTTAGATTTTGTAATGTGTGCACCTTTTTCTGAGTACAGGACAGCGCTGTGAGAGGTCACCCAGCATCCACCCCGAAGAAGAGTTCGTGTGTTAACATTCTATACTGTATCTCCAGTGCACTAAGAACGTTGACATTTTTATTGTTTAGTATCTCTTGCATCCTCACTTCAATAGCAGTAATTTTGTAAGTCACTCACACAGTTAGGCTACTAATATTTTAATAGAAAATAAATTATCTTTAAGTTATTTCCAATTAGGACAAGACATAGACAATCTATTGTTTATGGGAGACACATGACACCAGAAAAACTACAAGCGGTAGTATAAATCTGTTGACAGGCTCGACTGTAACAAACAAAAAAGCAGCATAAAGAAATTGTTTGTTCTTAAGTCCATTGAACTCATTGGAAGCACACTTGTGTCACTAATAGGAAGCTTCTTGCCCTGAGGAAAGTTCAGTTTCAGCCATTAACGCTGAATGGGTTACCGTAAAGTGCTCTAAAGCAGATCAGATTACACTTGTGGTTGAAAAACTGCCATGATCAGTCTTGTTTTTTATTTTTCAAGTCAGTGAGATCTTAACCGTAACACAAAACTTAAGACTGCAATTTTTCAAAATTAATTTATTTCCTTTTTCAGAAACTAACAAATCAAGGCGAATTCAGCCACAAAAAGTCCTCTTATATTCATCTCATCTCATTAGCTGCACCGCTTATCCTCATTAGGGTCGCAGGGGGGCTGGAGCCCATCCCAGCCATCTCCGGGCAGTGGGCAGGGGACACCCTGAACTGGTTGCCAGCCAATCGCAGGGCACACGGGGACAGACAACTCACTCGCTCATTCACACCTAGGGACAATTTGGACCGGCCAATTCACCTGAAGTGCATGTTTTTGGAATGTGGGAGGAAACCGGAGTGCCCGGAGGAAACCCACGCAAGCACGGGGAGAACAAACAATATTGGTTTTGATTATTGTGGCGTTCTCATGAGGTGAAATTCGACATTTTAGGTAAACAAAGAAGACCATTCAGGAAACGGCTATCGTTTTTGTAGTATGTAAGGGTAACATTTACAATTTACGTTATAAATTTAAAGGTGGGATGTGTATTTTGAGGTGTGTCTTTTAAAAGTTGAAAAATAAAATATTTTCTCAATTAAAGGTGTGTTATCAATGCCCAACTGAGTTCAAAAAGCCTTTATAAAAAAAAAAAATCCACCGCACTCACCTGCTTTTATCTTACTTTTATCATCAGTGTTACACTGAGGGGAAGTATTTGAGGGGCTTGGGGGTACAGAGTGACATCACACATGGTTGTGGTTTATTTAATTGTAGGATGAAAATGGCAAAAGTGAGAAATGGACTGTTTCAAATACAGTCCTAATGCCAACCCAAACTCAAAAACAGATGACAAAGGAAGAATTTATTCGAGCGTGTCAAAGAATTTTACACACGTGCAACAAAAGGAGCTACAATGTGGATTTTAGCCAGAAGATTGGGTCAGCACGTAGAATATTTCAAAGTTACATACAGGTACAATGCCTTTAAATATTTTAATATTAGATGGTGAGTCCTAAAATATCGATGGTCTCTGCTCACCATCTCCTGGCTTAAAGTCATGTTGTATTTCTTAGATGCCCTCCAATAAACTTTTTGACATCTTTTGGGGGGCTTGGGATGGCATTTGGACAGTACTTGAAACAGACCTTTTCATGCTACATTAACAAAAAGTGCAATGACGAGCATAAAGTCACTGCCCTATCATTCTATCTAAATTGTTGCGTATCCCCTAACAGTGTTGCTTAAAGTAAGATATAGGCCAAGAGTGTCCATTTTTTTTCAGAAAGTGGGCCGTATTGGTTAGCTGAAAATGTATGAGGGGCGACTATTTAGCCTTTTTTAACATGCTTTTATAAATTCACCCTCTGTGAAACGTTTGCAATCCTTGCAGATTACCTTTGCGGCCTCGTGGCTCGCCTTCAAAGCATTTTCATTTGACTCGCAGGTCTCTTGAAAAAGTGCTTGCGTGCTGTTAAAATAGTTTCCAGTTGCTTTACATTTTCAGCGTTTGTTTCCAGTTAGCTTTCTGTAGTCGGATCGTTTTGTCTGGCAGTGCCTCTTGGTATTTAATTCTTTCAAGTTAGAGTCTCAAATAAGGCAATCACAGTTCTTTCGTATTTTGGTGAAAACAATACCCCAATTTCCACCTGTCCTGGAAGCTGCAGTCTTTGCAGTCAACTTTCCTTGTTTATATTTAAAGTTGCCATGTCGGAAATGGGGTGGGCTAAAATGATTTAAGGGTTATCGTTCTATCTTTTTTATTCATTATCCGTTATCCGTTATCGGTCAGTTCATAATACGCTACAAAGCCTAGGAGCCGGGACTCTTACTCTCAGCCAAAAGGCCAAGCCAAGGTCCTAGCCTTAAAGCCTTGCTGCGATTATTGCGAATGCACCGTTCCCGGAGGTACTGCAATACCGGGCCGATGCGTGGAGTGGACAGAGCAAGCTCTTATTCCATCTCCGGATTGCAAAAATCACTGTGCATAAAATATTAAGCTCAAATACTCAGCTCAACAACCACATACCAATACATCCATAATGTCACGATCGTCCTTCATTAAAGTCCACAATGGGCTAAGGGCAACTGCCATCATCTGGTAAAATGGTGATTTTCTTTTAGTGTACAAATTTATTTTATAGTGTGGTCAACATTACTGACGGGTCACATACTACTAATTTTAGGACAGAGGCCGCTGGCAGGTAAAAATTTGATCATGGGCAGAAAATGGCCCCTTGGCCGTACTCTGGTCATGCATGATATAGGTAAGATAGGTGAGGCGGAAATTTTTTCAAAGGCTCTTTGAATTCATTTTGACAGTGCAATAGAGAAAAAAGCGCAGTCACACTAATCGATAGTTGCTTTTAGTTGATGGAATGGGGTGAACCATCTTGAACGCTTACAGTGGATTTGTAGAAAAGAGTCATGTAACAACACCCGTGGCAGAAGTCTTTCTGAGAAACCAAACAAATAGATTGTGCAAACAACAATATCAGTAGATAAAACTACGGTCTGAATGGAATGTGGGTCCCTGTACCTGAGAAAGACTCGCATTTATAATGGAAAAACATTCCAATAAAAACATATTGTATTCAAGCTATAATGATAGATACAACTTATCCCAAAAAGGTATGAATTTAGGGGGGAAAAGTGTTTGATAGTATAACTTAAATGTTCAGTCGGCAGGTTATGTGAATTCCAGAATCACGAAGGACATAATCCCCTTTAAAAAGCAAGGTAAAAGTAAATACAGTAAAAGACATTATGGATATCATCACAATTGACGATAGCCAGTCTTTTGTCACTGCTCGCTACTGGCAAAACGCTCACGCCAGCGTAGACAACAGACAAAACCTGAGATTATATATAGCAATTTTCAGGAAGACATTGCTTGGAAAAAAAACACATCTCTCCTTTTCTCCGCTTTGACTCCAATCATAGTCAAACGCGTTGTGTTAAAATGTTGCTTTGATGCACTAAGACTAAATGGTAACAAATGATGACATCGATAACATTCAAACAAATTTGAGATCTCCCTTTAATATTTTTATGTTGTTACTTGATTTGCCTACTTTCTGTGTAAATTTACAAAGTGTTGTTACTAGCTACAACTAGTCGCCTCTTTCATGCTCCTTGACACTTTTCCGCAGACAGCTCAACGTTGTCATAGTTTATTTTTTAAAGAAAGACTGATATATTTATTTGGGTCGCCTTTTTTCAAAGGCAATGTGTTTTTTTCTTTTTGGGAAAATTCCTTGAAACCTTGGACAATTGGAAATCTTGGTGACCTGAGTGGCGAGCTAACCCAAACCACGAATCAGTCAAGAATCTGGTTCATATATGCTCCAAATCAAGGACAAGATTCATAATTGCGCTGAACATCAAGGTCATGGTAGGAATTGGATTTTTCATTGGATGTTGACTGGGGTCTGCTGAACTTTGAGAAACCAATGATACCCATGGATTTGGGTTTCCTTGAATAAGAGAACAAAGAAATTCTGTTTTCTTTACCTATTTGATTAACCTTTTTGTCATTAATTTGAAATGTCATTGAAATTTGAATTGTATTATTGTATGACTTTAAAATCTGACATGAAAACCAATTTAGGTTGCGCATAAAAGTATATTTTGCGACTAATTATAGATAACTAGTCAATAAACTGAAATAGAAATAAAACAGGGTTAATAAATTAAGATCAACCAAACTTTTAATTTTACATTTTAGACCTTAAACCAAATAAGATTGTTATTTTACTATAATTAAGTTAAATGTTGTCTACCGTCTTGTCCATTGTTCATTAAATAGCCTGCTTTCTTTCAAATTACTTTTGACTTTGGTTTTTCCTTTATCAATTTTACCACTCATCAAACCTAGAAGTAGTCCAGTAGCTTTTCTTCCCCCTGCCTAACAGCATAGGTGCTACAATTGTATTCCAGAATCATTTGTTGCTTTAAAGAAAATAAGAAAAATCACACATTGAATAGTAAAATTGAGACGAAAATAAATTGTGACTGAAAGTAATCTTGATAACAACACACAATGACACCACTATTATTCTACATCAACATGAACCTAAAATTGGATATCCAGGATTCCATAACCAATATCAATTCAAATGCAAGCCGTAGTTATGACACAAAAAAGTCAAATTCAACAATCCGCGACAACCCACAACCCGCAATATCCTGTTTCGCAAAGCAACAGGACGGTGCTGCAACATCGACCAGGGGAAACTTGAAGTCTCGATAATAGCATTTCACAAACTAAGTCATTTAAAAAAATGACCGCTTGTTTGCTGAATACGTCATAGCATGCTAAACAGTAAGTTTATGCATTGTAATAGGTTGAAGATGACAAATTTGATCTTTTTTAACTGTGTCTTGCACTACAACACTGTACGTAATTGCTCGAAGAAAAGAGCTTTCCAAATCAGTGACCAATGCATTACAACCAAATTTAATTGACGGATGAATAATTAGATAGTCAATAGTCTGTGGTATGTGAAATAAGTGTTTCGTTTTTTTGTATAACCCTCATTCTTCATTTTAAATAATATACTTGTTAATGGGGGCGTAGACGCCCCATTAAACTTTACATTTTTCAAATAGAATCTGGTACTTGAGCTAATTACATTGAGAGTCAAAATTATTGAGCAGGGTAAAGCATGCATGCTGAAATAAGTAGACATTTTGGTCTTAATAATAATTCTGGTTGTACACAATATTTGGTGTGTAAATGGCAGGAGAGGTAAACTAAATTAAAAAACCCTTAGGGGACAGTGAGTCTAATTTGACATCTAGATGCTGCTGTAGTATGTAGCTAAGCTAAGGAGGAGCAGTGCTAGGAGTGAAATAGACTGAACCATTTCAAGGCAGTGGAGTAGTTTCGACGCAGCATGGTTCCTGTTTTTGTTTTGTTTTACCTTTTTTAATCATATTCAAGCCAATCCTGTAACAACTTTGTTATACATAAAATCAATTGAAAATCCGAATGATGAATTTTCTTTCTCACACACTCTGCTCCAAGCTGTCATTACGCCATCTCCATCCTCACCTTCTCGTGCTTTCAAGAGGACCGTGTTGGCCACGATGTTTTCCAGCTCCATTATACCTCTGTTGATATTGTTAGCCAACACGCCGGGACCAAGCTCCGCAGAAGCCAACCGTCAGCCCCTTCCCGGCGGCGGATTCGTCCTTCCCCAAAGAGCCGCCGTCCACGGTGCACCAACAGGAGTTGGCCGGCCCGAATGGGAAAATTGAGCCCTCCGTCTCCGCTTTCCCACCACAGCCAGGTCCGATCACATCCGCACTTCTACGACCGCCTCTTACTCTTTCCTCCTTCATTTCAAAACAAAAGACTTCCGGAGTCTTCGAGCAAATACTTCAAAATAAAACAAAATAAAGAAAAATAAATAAAATTAATACAATAAAACACAAAACACAAAAGTAGAGGTAAGATCGGGCCTAAAAAGATCCAGCTCAACCCAGGCCCCACAAATTAACTTGATTTTCAGGAACGAGCCCGAAACAAACCCCAAATTACATATTTTATTTGTGAGGACTCAGAAGGAGGTGAGGTGATTTATGATAAGAAATCAAAGACTGTCTTTTGTAACAAATTCAAAGTTAAACATTTACAACTTTTATACTAATGTGTCTGCAGAGGTTACATTGAAGGTGGGGTGTTTCGTTTGAGGTGTCCTTAAAAAGTTGAAAGTTAAATATTTTCTCTATCGATTCATTCAAATTATTTGGTCCCCTCAGGGAATTTCATTTTCACCGACCGTACCAGGCGGGTACAGCCAGTGCTGTCACAGCAGAGGGTGCACCAAATAACCTATTTAAGGCACTTGGTATTCCCAGGCAGTCTCCCATACAAGTACTAACCCTGCTTGGCCTACCATGATCGCACTTTCTTAGGGTGGTATGGCCGTAAATAGGTCAATGTGTTAACGAGGTCTGCGTTCAAACAGCCCCTATGCTTTTTTTCATTGCACCTTTTTTGTTTTGTTTCTTACTTTGACTTTTACTAGGAAAACTGTGCATAACAAATATTACGCCCAGTTGCTCCTAGATAATTCAATCCCTGCACATAAATGATGCGGCACGGCCACTGAGTGGTTAGCGCGTCCACAGCACAGTTCTGAGTTCATGGGTTCAAATCCAGCTACCAGCCTTACTGTGCGGGGTTTGCATGTTCTCCTCATGCTTGCATGGGTTTACTCTGGGCAGTACGTTTTCATCCCACATTCCAAAAGCATGCATGTCAGGTTAATTAGCCGGTCCAAATTGTCCCTAGGTGTGAATGAGCGAGTGAGTTGTCCCTGTGACTGGCTGGCAATCAGTTCAGGGTGTCCTCTGCCTGCTGCCCAAAGACAGCTGGGATGAGCTCCAGCACTCCCGTGACCCTACTGAGGATAAGCGGTGCAGATAATGGCTGGATGGACGGATGCACATAATTTAATTAAAACATAGTATTCATTTCATGTTTTTTGAACATGAACCGTGATTCAATGTTTGTCATTGTTTCATCATTTTCTGACACAGGTATATTTGTATGATAAGTTCTGCTTGTTCGTGAAATCCGAAAAAGTGTTTCAACATTGTCCATCTGGGGGAGGGAAAGAGGGAGCAATGGCACCTTTTGTCTGCCTGAAAGAACAATGCTGTCCCAAAGTTGAGTCTTCTACAGGCACATCTAAATCAAATGCATTCTAATTATTTATTGTATTATTATTATTATTATAATTCTTGTTATTATTATTATTAAGTAGACTCTTTCCTTGGCTTTTTCAGTTTGTGGCCGTCGGAGTGGATGAACTGCTTACAAAACCCTTCAATCACTAGATCACGACTCCAGGGCAGAAACTTTTTGTGGTGGGAGATCAATGAAATCACCACAGGGTTTTTTTATATGGTGCATTAGGACACACGTTTTAGATTTTACTTCACGGACATAAGGCATGACGACAGAGGCTCCCATATTGTCAGGATGATTTAAATATTGATCTGGTCTTCACTCAGAACTTATAATGCAGTATTGAGTGGCTTTTTGTAAATGAAACAGCATCTTGCCGGGTTGTTCAGGCAATACGGAGGTTCCGCCGGCAAAAAAAAACAACAACCACAACATTCACTCACTCATTCATTGTCCAAACACTTATTGTAAAACAAGAAAAACAACAACAGCATTAAGCATTTGTGGCAACATTTGAGTAATAACAAAGCATATTAGTAAAAAAACAAATTAGTTCAGATTGTTGTTTTTTTTTGTTTTATTGACAGTTTGACTGATTACCACTGGAAAAAAAAATCTCAATTTGAGCTGCCATTTATACCTTTCATTACAACACTATTGACCAAATAAATAGCAAGATTAGGGTGGTCGATAGATTATTTGAACAAATAAATGATTAACCTATTAGAATCAACCACTCTGACCAGCCTCCTTGGGACTTTTTGTCAAGGCAAGCAGAAATTTTCCCTTGTTTTACATTTGTGAGATAACGCCCTACAACCCCACGTTCAAACTCAGTGCCACTATTCAATCACGTTGAATAATTGAATAAGAGTTACCATGAAATTCAATCCATATGTTTGACATTGTTTCTTTTTTACATTAAAAACAGAATTCTGACCCAACATTATTGTCCTGCAAAGTAATAGAGCCACATCACTAATTACAATAAACAGGGTTCGTGCAGATGCTTGAAATCTTTGAAAATGCTTGAATTTTAAAATCTTGTGTTCTCAAGAATGAAAAAGTGCTTGAAATCTAGGCGAAGTGCTTGTAAATTCTTGGAATTGTTGCCATGTTTCCGAACAAGTCGGTAAATCGGAGATTAATGGTTCTGCAAATTACATGATTTACACCAGATTTTTTTTCAAATAGTCCAGGAGCAATTTCAAATTTGCTTTGAAAGTTCTCAAAGCCCCAGTGTGTAATATTTGACCACTAGATGGGGCTTTTGTCTAATGCGAACGAAAACCATTGCCACAGCATGCAGAAAGACACCAAAAACACATGGTGGACTTCTAGGTATGAATTTTACTATGTAAAAAAAAAAAAATAATAATTACTAAATTAGGGCGCAGTGGTTAGCGCGTGTGCGGCACAGTTCTAGGGTTTTGGGAACCTCCTGTGTGGGTTCAAATCCAGACTTACTGTGTGTAGTTTGTATGTTCTCCCCGTGCTTGCGCGGGTTTCCTCCGGGCACTCCGGTTCCCTCCAACATTCCAAAGGCATGAATTTCAGGTGGATTGGTCGGTGTTATGCCGAGAAATGCATCCCTGCCGAGATTTGCATCTCCTCGCTACTATAACCTTCTATAACCTCGTTTTATCTCACTTTTATATCACTTTTCGGGAATGTAATGGCGAACATATAACAAAAACCACTTTGTCTTGCATTTGTTGGGAATGTAATACAACTTAAACCATACCGTCTTTTTATTTGTTGTGAAAGTAATCGAACGGCAATGCACACCGTATACAAATCACTTTTGAGCAGGTAACATGTTTATTTTGTCTTTTTCTATTCAAATTGCTCGTATTGAAACTGTTATACACTCTACCGTAAAGCTTATTTCAGCATAATAAGCTTTACGGTAGAGTGCATAACAGTTCCCAAAAGTGATTTATATACGGTGTGCTGCGTGTGCATTACCGTTCGATTACATTCACAACAAATACAAAGACGGAATAGTTTAAGTTGTATTACATTCCCAACAAATACAAGACGAAGTGGTTTTTGTTATATGTTCGCCATTACATACCCGAAAAGTGATATAAAAGTGAGATAAAACGAGGTAAAAGCGGGTTATAGTAGCGAGGGGATGCAAACCTCAGCAGGGATGCATTTCTCGGCATAACACCGGTCCAAATTGTCCCTAGCTGTGAATGAGCGAGCGAGTTATCTGTCCCTGTGTGCCCTGCGATTGGCTGGCAACCAGTTCAGGGTGTCCCCTGCCCACTGCCCGATGTTTGCTGGGATTGGCTCCAGCAACCCCACCCACCCGCCGCGACCCCACTGAGGATAAGCGGTGCAGCTAATAATGAGATTACTAAATTACTCGACGGATTACTTTTTGTATAACATCGATATTATAATTTTTTTTTGCCTAGCATTAAAATAATGTTGTTTTTTTTCACTGAATCTGAAAGGTTTTTTTTTTCTACCATTACGAGGCACAAAATATTAAGCACTGTTTCTTTAAAAGTGCTTGAATTTGGTCATAAAAAGGTGTACGAGCCCTGAATACTATACACAAAAAAGCACGCATTTATGAAAGGACAAACATATTTATCAAAAACTAAAAGTGTTATGGGAACCCGAAATAAAATATATGCAAACGAAACAAAAATGTGTCAAAATAACCATTATATTTAGTATTCAATGTTTTTTTTTTAGAATAAATCACATACCGGTACATTTACTCTTATCAGTAGCCCCGTTCGTTATAAATTGCTCAATTATGCCCTCTGCTGGTAAAAGAGGATAGGCGCCGGCTTTCTCTTATCATTTAGCATAATTTACCGTTATAAATAATAATAATAATAATTTCCTTTGTATTGTCATTCTTTGTAACAATGTACACAGAACGAAATGTCGATACACCTGACCCGTTGTAGCGAGTCTATGCAGCCGCAGCCAACAGAGGGCGCCGCCATTATACCAATTAGGTATGTCTCGGCCGAGGCGCGAACCAGCGACCTCCCAGTCTCAAAGCGGGCACACTACCATCTAGGCTACTGAGCTGGTTTCTTCATTAATATTTAAATTTTGATCAATTGTCCAAATATGGGCGTAACCAGCCCGTTTTGGGAGTTGCCCAAGCACCCACAAAATCAACACAAGCACCCACAAAAATTATAGCATTTTTGAAAAACGCTTTTCCTTAATGAATGTGTCCTTAAAAGTTTAAAATCATATATTTTCTCTATTATCTTTGTGTTGACAATGCCCAACCGAGTTTAAAGAGCTGTTATATATTTTCTCCCACTGCACATATCTACTTATATCTTATGTTTACCCTTAGCGTTCCGGGTACAGAGCGTATTACACTGGAGAGAAGCAGGCAGGGATTTGGGGGTGAGGAGAGTGGTTTTACACGCGTGTTGGCGTTTTTTAAATTATTATTTTTCTACGATGAAAATGGTGAAAGTAAGAAAAGGACTGCTTCAAATACAGTCCAAATGCCAACCAAAACCCCGAAGAAAATGAAAAAGGAAGAGTTTATTTGAGCATTTTACATCATTGCACACGCAACAAAAGGAGCTGCAATGATGATTTAAGCCAGAAGATGGCGTCAGCCAGTACAATATTTTGAAGTTGTGAACACCACCTTTAAATATGTTGAAATAAGCAAAATAAAAAAAGTAAAACAAAACAAAAACGTGAACAACACAGCTTCGCAAATACTTCACTGCCTTGAAATGGTTCAGTCAATATGATCCCTAGCCTTCCATGACAGGGTACACTAGTGCAGGCCAGGTCACAGGTGATTAGTGAACCTGTAACCACAGGTGTGGAGTCTGTATTGCTAGAGCTAACTAGCGCTATGCTAGATTCGTGCAATTCACATAGTTTTTGTAGTTTAGAGCGTTCCATTGCCTGCACCACACACCCTGATCTGTACTCTTCTATAGCATCTTCTTCTATGCTTCTTACCTCTGATTCTCCCTTGTTAGGTGAGGAGGGAGAAGAAATGACATTATTTTCTACCACTAGTCATCCTGCTACTCCACCTGTCAACAATATTCCTGTGATATGGAATTCTTGTCGCACCTGCCGCCATACAAGGCACAGTATAATCATGTGCAGGTTACCACTAAGGTTACCATTAAGATTCAAAACTCGGGAAAGGGTCCAGCTCAGTCCACAGTGCTGAAACTTGGCCTTCTGAATATTGAGTTTATAGCCTCCAAAGCTTTACTTGACAATGACCTTATTAATAAACACAATCTTAATCTTATTGGCCTTTGTGAGACCTGGCTAAAACCAAATGAGTTTGTAGTGTTAAATGAGGCACCTCCCCCTAACTTTGTGAGTTTGCACTTGGCACGACCATGCAAAAAAGATGGCGGCGTTGCTCTTTTATCGGAAAGTAAGTTGAAATTTACTCCTGGTACCCCTACTGTTTTTAAAACGAACGAAAATGTAGCACTACAAAGCTGGAGGTCTTCCGACTGGCCTAGTTTGACAGCTTGCTAAAATATAAAGTAGCTCTTGCCTCAGCTAAAGCATCGTTTTTCTCTAAGATTACTGTTACACATAAAAATAATCCGAAATTTCTGTTCGACACAATGGCCAAATTTACCAGACAACAACTTAACCCAAACAGTCCTACTTATTCTGCCAATGACTTTATGGAATATTTTGATAGAAATATTCAACTCATTAGGAATGAAATCTTAAATGAACGCTCTGCAACCTCGTCCTGCCTCAAAGATGCGGAGGTGTTAGGTAAGGACCGTGTCGGCGGTTGTTCAGAAATATTCTCCAGTTTCAATGATTTGTTCCTTGATAGTCTTACACACATGGTCAGTAGGGCCAAACAAACTACTTGCTTGCTTGATCCGTTCCCAGCTTCACTGGTTAAGGATCTGTTTGGGATCTTAGGACCATTAGTTTTAAATATTATTAATATATCGCTATCCTCGGGAATTGTTCCTGTAGCCCTCAAGTCTGCCGTCATTAAACCTACGCTTAAGCAACCTAACCTTTACCCAGAAAGCCTAAGTAATTATAGGCCAGTGTCAAAGCTGCCATTTTTGCAAAATTACTTGAAAAGGTCGTTGCACAGCATCTAAATGACTTCATGTCGGAAAATAGCCTCTTTGAAACTGTCCAGTCAGCGTTTAGGGCAAATCACTCTGCTGAGACAGCTGAAGTAACCAATGATCTCCTTTTAGAAATAGATTCCGGTGCCTCATCAATGTTACTGCTACTGGATCTCAGTGCTGCTATGATACTGTCGATCACAACATATTACTTGTTCGTCTGGAGTGCATTGGTATCTCAGGAACTGTACTCTCGTGGTATAGGTTCTACCTGTCAGACAGGATGCAATATGTTAATTATGGCTATCTGACCTCTAAACACTCTAATTTTTTTGCGCCTTAACCCAGAAAAAACTGAAATGTTGATTATTGGTCCAGCTCATTGTCGTAAGTTGTTTTCAAACACTGCCCTAAACCTAGAAGAATGTAATATCACCCATAGTGACTCCGTCAAAAATCGAGGTGTTATATTTGATCCTAATCTGTTGTTTCAGTCACACGTGAAAATTATTACTAGAATAGCTTTCTACCACCTCCGTAATATTGCGAAGATTCGTTCGATGCTGTCCCAATCAGATGCAGAGGTTTTAATTCATACGTTTATTACTTCAATGCCTGATTACTGTAATGTATTGCCTACTGGTCTCCGGATGTCTAGCATCAAAAGTTTGCAGCTAGTTCAGAATGCGGCAACTAGACTCTTGACTAAGACAAAAAATTTGAGCATATTACTCCTGTATTGGCCAACTTGCAAATATGTTCCCAATCTGGAGGTGTGCCCTCCAGACGTGCCATTCAATGACATCGAGTTTCATTTCCGAGTGACACGGTAACTTATGCAAATATGGCCCCCGGACTGTGTGTTTGAGACCCCTGATTCAAATTACAGTTCAAAATGGCTGAAAAGAACATTATATATATATATATATATATATATATATATATATATATATATATATATATATATATATATATATATATATATATATATATTATATATATCTATCTCACATATCATCTCATTAGCTACACCGCTTATCCTCAGTAGAGTCGCGGGGGATAATGGAGCCCATTCCAGCAATCATCAGGCAGTGGGCAGGGGACACCCTGAACTGGTTGCCAGCCAATCACAGGGCACACAGGGACAGACAACTCGCTCGCTCATTCACACCTAGGGACAATTTGGACCGGCCAATGCACCTGAAATGCATGTCTTTGGAATGTGGGAGGAAACTGGAGTGCCCGGAGGAAACGCACACAAGCACGGGGAGAACATACAAACTCACAGGTAGGTTGGTAGCTGTATTTGAACCCACACAGGAGGTTCCCAAGACCTTATTACTGTATATATATATATATATATATATATATATATATATATATATATATATATATATATATATATATATATATATATATATATATATATATATATATATATATGTGTAAAATGGACTACTCTCCGGTCTCCCGAAGTCCAAAATCAAGAGCTTTCAGCTGGTACAAAATGCTGCAGCGAGGCTTTTAACTAAGACAAGAAAGTCAAGTCAAGTCAAGTCATTTTTATTTGTATAGCCCTTAATCACAAAGAGTCTCAAAGGGCTTCACAGGTTATTACACAGACTATTTTTTCAGACTATTATTACACCATCCCCTGATCTGGAACCTACATGAGGGCAGGGAAAAACTCAATAACCTCAACATGAGGAAAATGAAGAAGCCTTGAGAAGGGACTGCACATGTGGCATCCCTCTTTCAGACCGCACATGTGGCATCACCCTTACAGGATTACCAGACAGCAAAGGATGTTGCAATCACAAATAATACAAAGATATTGTCCAAGAAAAGTATAGGTTATTCATATGCTATAGAGTAGAAGTGTGTTTTAAGCTTGGATTTAAACATTTCCACTGAGGTTGCAGAACGGATATCAGGGGGAAGAGCATTCCACAGCACCAGTGCCCGGATGGAGAACGCTCTCAAACCAGCGGAACACTTCTTGGCCCTTGGGATCACCAGAAGACCGGCGCTCTTAGAACGAAGGCTTCGGACCGAAACATAGGGGGAAATCATATCTGAAAGATATGAGGGAGCAAGTCCATGTATGATTTTGTATAATACTAAGAGAACCTTGAAATCTCATCTTAGGCTAACAGGGAGCCAATGCAGGTTAGCCAAAATCGGCGTGATGTGATTGGACTTTTTTGTCCTAGTTAATAGCCTCGCTGCAGCATTTTGTACCACCTGAAGACTTGATTTTGGACTTCGGGAGACCGGAGAGTAGTGCATTACAGTAATCGAGACGGGAGGTAACAAACGCGTGAATTATAATCTCCGCATCCGACTGAGACAGTATAGGACGAATTTTAGCAATGTTGCGAAGATGGAAGAAAGTGGGTCTAGTGATTTTCTTCACATGTGTTTGAAAGGACAGATCGGGGTCAAATATGACACCTAAATTTTAAACCGAGTCACTCTGTGTGATGTGACATTTGTCAATGTTCACAGGAGTTTTTGAGAATAAGTCACGGCATTTAGATGGACCAATAACTAACATTTCGGTCTTTTCAGAGGTAAGACGCAAGAAATTGGGTGACATCCACTCTTTTATCTCAGTGAGGCAGGCCTCCAAATTTCCACAATTTAGTGTGGCAGATGGTCCAACAGCGAGGTATAGGGCTCGGTAACAAGGCGATGACCCACACATGACCGTACAAATGGCTCACGGCTCAGAGCGTCGGCTACGATGTTCTTTGGGCCGGGAATGTACTTCAGGTCAAAATTGTATGCAGCTAGCTTTGCTACCCACCGCGCTTGATCATATGACCCCAATTTTAGCTAACCTGCATTGGCTACCTGCTTAAGATATGATTTTAAGGTTCTGTTGGTGGTATATAAAATCATGCATGGACTTGCTCCCTCATATCTTTCAGATTTAATTTCCACCTATGTTCCGGTCCGGAGCCTTCGCTCTGAAAATACTGGTCTACCAGTGATCCCAAGAGCCAAGAAGAGATCCGCAGGTTTGAGAGCGTTCTCCATTCGGTCCTCGGTGCTGTGGAATGCCCCTCCCCCTGAGATTCGATCTGCAACCTCAGTGGAAATGTTTAAATCTATCCTTAAAACACGCTTCTATTCAATAGCATATGAATAACCTATATTTTATGTTGACAATATCTGTGTATTATTTGCCTTCATGTAGGTTTTAGATCAGGGGATGGTGTCATAATAGTCTGTGGTTTGCAATAATCTGTGGTCTCTGCAGTCCTTTGAGACTCTTTGTGATTAAGGGCTATACAAATAAACATGACTTGACTTAATAATAATAATAATAATAATAATGATAATAAATAATAATTCTGATTATTATTATTAACACTACTACTACTACTACTACTACTACTACTTCTACTACTACTACTACTATTACTACTAATAATAATCATAATAAGAATAAGAATAATTACCAGCCAGACACTGACTCTGAACATAGAATGTCGCCTGTTCCAACTATTAAAAACAGATCTATATGTAATTTTACATATGCAGCTTTGTGTTTCACTTGCAGGATTTTGAACAAGTAAATAAAAGAAGGAAAAGTTTTGTAAAAAAAAACTCTAGAGCAGAGGTGGGCAAATATTTGGATTTGTGAGCTGCATTGGGTTAAATTATTTGGTGGGCCAGGTGATAAAGCCTGATGAGCTGCATTTGACCCGCGACCGTAATTTGGCCCAAAGTTAGGTTCGGTTCTAAGTCACATGACCACAGGAGTGCGTTTGCTTCGGCTAATTTATTATTGGATATTGAGGCAGAATTTGTAATTGTATGGCCTTTTATAGTAAAACAAGTGTGCCTGTTTAATATTAAAATGTTAAAATTATCTTATAGAATAAAAACAACGTTTGGAAAAACAATGACTGAAAATCACATGACCAGAAGTTAATCAACGTAACTTCCTTTTGCAACTACACGTTGTTCTCCGTTGCTAGCCACTCATAGCATTACCATACGAAAAGCTCTAATTCAAGAAAAAACATGGTGAAAGCCAAGAAGAAGAGCAAGAAAAATACTTTTAACTATAATAAACAACGAAAAAAGCTAAAAAGGAAGTTTATCAAGAAATCTAATCCAAGGATAGAAAAGTAAGAACGATCCCTTCCTGTACATTGTATATACTTGCCATTTAATACGATATTAAATGTATGTACTATTCAATAAAGCAATACGCCAAAGGCATTTGTAGTGCAGCTTGTAATCTACTACTATTGGGGTTTATAATAAATCCCCGTTACAACGCTGTAGTGCATGCTATGCACGTTCAAATTCGTATAATACATGAAAATGTACCGGAATTTCAACATTTGTGTTTTTTTTCTGTCTAGTAAACAGATCCGAGAAGCATGGGATTCTAAAAAGTCTACGACTTCGAATCTGCGAGAGATGGGCCTGGTGTCTGACCCAAATCGCAGTTTTCCTATCAATAAAAATAATGTAAGTAGTAATTCGCACAGACAGGGTTTGTTCACCTTTTTATGGCCAAATTCAAGTAATTTTTAAGGACTTTCATATCAATTTTCACCTGTACCATTCAAAGAAGAAATCCAGTGTGAATCATGTATTTTGCACAGTCACAAATAATCTGTAATCTTGCATGTGCATTCATCAAGATGTACCATTTTAGGATCCTGAGTAAATAGCAATCCTATTTGTTTTTTGAGACAAATCTCTCTCATATAGGGGTTTATTTAATTTTTTCCATGTTCTGCGTTGATGCTTCATAGCACAATGCCGTACAAACTAATGAAGGTTACAGTTAATTGTGAGGGAAGACCTATTACGACAAAGCTGAGCCACCAAAGAGCAGTGTTGGCGTTATTTTTAAGCAGGCTTGTGAAGAATTATGGCAACAAATGCAAGCATTTACAGTATAAGCATTTCACCCAAAATTCAAGCACCTTTCAATCTTTGAAAACACAAGACTAAAATTTAAGCATTTTCAGCAATTTCAAGCACCTGTACAAACAGAGTAAAGGGAAATTGGAGCTATTGAATTTGGTTTATTTTACCAAATTGGGGGAAGCCTTCTGTGTATTTTTGTATATTTATTTAAGTCAGCATCTATACATGTGTATATACATACTTTTTTTCACTGCTAACAGCTCGTTGGGGTAGAAAAGAAGAGGAATGCTCCCACCCACATTGTGACCAAGCCCTATGTCGTCCAACGTAAGTTTTGTTCGTGATAAAACAAGGGCCGAATTTCATCTGCCTCAAAATAAGGTACCCGTTTGATTCAACGCCCTGGACCTGTTTGAACAGAACTTGAGGAGGAGGCCAACCTGCCAGTGGAGGACAAAAAAACATTGTCGAAAGACTTGATTCAGTACGTTCAGCATATGATCCGTGAACACAAAGACAATTACAAGGTGAGAAAGCGTCAACTAAGCTTGTTACTGTTGTCCAAGTTTTTAATGTGTTTAATCATTGGAGAAAAAACATTCAACTCCTACTTATATAAAGCATTTAAAACAAAAATCCATAAAATGAACGAGTTGACATATTTACTCCTTGACATTCCGACGTCCGGAAGACTATTGATTAACAAAGAGATCTTCACGATGTCAGCAGACACTGAAATCGGCCATGTCACATATAATTGGAAATCTTAAACTATTGGGATTCAAGACATTATTTACCATTTCAAAATACACTCATCACAGAAACATCACGTTCAGTCTGAAACAAGATACCCCAAAACAATAAAGCTGGCATACCTCACCCATAACATACTCTAATAGTCAGATGATGATTTGATTCTCTGCATACAAGGTCTTGTAACTTTCACCAAAGTCCAGTAACTCCAACCGTGTAAAATGTTTATTCCAAAACATACGATAATGCTGACAGGAACAAAAATATCCACTTTAAAAGCATTTCTGCATCATTTGAGGTTACTTGTTGTAATCCCTCTTTTTCACCCCATAATTCGCTCTTAAAAGTAAACAGACCTGTGACCTGATATCCAATATTGCCTCAAGCCTCTGACCTTTTTATTGACACTACTCTAAACATATTGCAAGCTTTTTTTTCCCGGTCCTTAACCAGCCGTAGCTTATAAATGACTGTATTCAGAAAACTGTCATGACCTACTTCGGCTTCAAATCTCTTCGTCACCGATTTAAATAATGACTTACACTCGAAATACAAAAACAGAAATCTGACATAACATGCAATATATTTCAATATAACATACATTAAAAAAAAGGAAGAAAAACAAATCAAATCTGGTCTCAAAGGAGACGGAAGTACTTCCTGGTATCCATTGCTTACCATGCAGGCTCCTACCCGAACCTATGAATTGTGGTTTGACTTTAGATAAATTGTCAAAATACCCCCGCTCCACCCTAAACATTACAACCACACACAAGGGAGAAAGCTTTTGGGAAAAACAAACAGTTGAAACTTAATGTGACTTAACAATGTAAGAAACGAATCGTGCCATTATCAGTCCTTCACTTCACACATTTAAGCGTCTTTTAATAGGTGAAGGTAAGCCACGATCAACTTTGCAGTCATTTTGTCAGTAATTCTTTCACAACAAAAGCTTTGGCAGATTTTGGGTTTTTAAAGGTGTGTTTTTCTCCAGACAAAGTAGAAATTTTCTGTTGCGTGGGTACCTCAGTCCATTCCGGACCCCAGTACAGCCGCGTTGTAGGCCCCTCACCTTTGAGAATGCAGCGCGTTGTTTACTCACCCCCTGTGTATAGTCTGGTAAGATGCGGATGCGGTCATTGTCATTAGGTGTCAGCACCCCAATTTCAGCCGCCTTCTTCAAAAGTAGCTTCCTCTCTTTGAAGTAGTGCCACTGGACGACGCTCTAGGCGGCAGGTCGTCCTCGGGCCTGGCACAAAGATTTCTGTGAGCTCTGTCCAAACACGCCGGCTTCTCAAGGCCCAGCGTGTCTTTTACCATATCCGCCACATACCGGTATGCCTTCTGTCCATTTTCTCTGCCTTCTTTTATTTTGGTTATCCTGACGCTACAGCGCTGCGAGCGTCCCTCCAAGTCATCACATTTAACCTTAAGGGAGACCAAATCTTTCTGAAGGAGAGCCATGTCTAAATCCAGCGTGGCTATCACGTCTAAGTGTTCATTAACGCCGGATTCCAGCGCTAGCCTTAAATTTATGAGTCAGATGGCATTACGGAGCTCTGCTTGAGTTTCTGCTGCTTCCTCTATTTTGTCCAACAGCTCCCGTTTCAGACCCTGCATTGGTTCCCCGTTGTGTTTTGCTTAGCAGTAGCCACCTGACATGCTAGGCCACCTGAACTAGCATTGGCCTCAGCTCTCGACTCTTGTTCATTCCTGCTGAAAGGTTGCTTTTTGGGTGGCGTTGTTCCCGTCCAGCAATTGCAAAAGTGCCTCAACACTGAAACGTAAAAAGTTTTGTATTTTAGAGCGTAGTTGTTGAAAGTGGGGGGGGGGTTCACGTGAAATCTTAACAAAACACGTCTTCACATGGTGCTGCCCTAACCAGAAGTCTAAGAGTGATTGTCCCAGCTAAGATGCCCATGCTACACTCCTCTGCCGGCATGTGATTGCAAAAAAAAAAATCAGGCATGAATAAAAACCTATTTGTGTGGGTTCCAACTTAGATTTTTCAATGATAGTAGCACTTGAGGTGATTTTTTTAGTTGGGGACAAGATTTCAGAGTGTTACCTTTCAAAAGAGACCAAAACTTTCCAGATTCTCTGTACAAGAACATTTAATGTACTTTGGGTACGTCTTGGATTAGGATTTTAGGCACATTTTGCAGGATTGTTGAGTCCAGTCACATTTATTTATATAGCCCTTAATCACAAAAATGTCTCAAAGGACTGCACAGGATTACAACTACACCATTGCCTGATCTTAAACTAACATGGGGGCAAGGAAAAACTTAAAACCTTAGCGTGAGGAAAAAAAAAACCTTGAGAAGGGGCCTAGATTTAGCATTGAATTGCAGTACACAAACATAGTAAACATGAATAAAAGAACACTTGGTAACAGGTTGAAATTTGTCCGGAAAGTGCAGGACAGCAACGACGCCCCAAGCCTGTAAACTAGTCCAGAAAGTCCATAACAGCAACGAAGAGTTATAAAATGGTAAGGTTTATTAGCTCACATTTATGTAATTATCTATGTACCGTAGTTTTTGATGTATAAGACATTCGAGCATTAAAAGGACTGTGTGTATTATTTGGCGCCTTTTTGTAATATAAAAGCTTCATTTAAAAATGTATTTGAATAATAAGAAAAAAATCATTAACTATCATAAACGCGCAATTTTTGACTGTACTTGTAGGTCGAGAAATTTGAATTTATTGAGGCCTTCATAGAGGGAGCTGACTCAATTGTCATCTTGCTCCTATGGGTACTCCCAAAAACCTTGTGAAAATGTGCAATTTGAGTCTCCATAGTTTCTATTCTTCCTTGTTTTTTTTTGTAGTACTCATTTAGGTTATATTGCACAAAACAGTGACATATAGCGGTCAAATTCAACATGCTGTGCGTTTAAGATGTATTATTTTCCTTGCTTGTGCAACATGGCTAGGATTTAATTCTTAATTTGATTCATATGTTATGTTAAAAAATGTAAATTCAAAGCCAGGAGTAGAAATTTCAATTACTAAAAGCTGGTGCTGATTATCAAACAAGAGATACTAAGTTATTGTAAATCAAGTGACTGATGAACTAGGAGTGAGTTTTGCACAAGGTTCAACTGTAACTTTCCAATTGAATGTCAGTTATTTTTGTGAAATTTTGCCTTTTTTTATTTAATAAAATTTGACAGATGGATTGGGTGGGTATATAATCTCAAATTTCATTTTTGTGGCATAATACCAGGCCTTTATATTGTGGTCCTTCAATTTATTTCCTAGTTCAACAGTCTAGCAAGCAAAAAAGATGTGTTGTGTTCCAAGAGTTTCTGACTACACTTTGTTGTCGGAAACTTTTAAAATAACACAACTTTCCTCAAAAGTATCTGAAATAGGCAGCAGTGTCTGCATAAGAGTTCTTTGATAATATTTTAAATAGCAGGTACCGTGTAAGACAAATTCCTGAAACAGATCAGGCATGTCGCCCGCCGGCCAGATCCGGCCCATTGGATGATTTAATCTGGCCTGCAGTAAATTTCTGAGTATGTAAGAAAACAAAGCAAGCCTCTTGCTCGTTATGATTTTTTTTTTTTAAATACAAAATACTCCTTCCCGTCCCCAAGGGGGCAGTAAAGGTGTAAAAGAGCTGACGTCAGCGTCACACCCTATTTCGAAAACCTGCTCTTTGAGCTTGGGTCACTAAGAGCTGGCTGTTTCGACTCCCAAACAGCTCTGATTTTTTTAAACTATTTAATATAAATAATAATCAAACATACTGCACCAAATTATTTACTAATTCTAAACTTCAGATTTTTTGCAGGGAATCCTTAAAAAACACATGAAATATGAATTGAAATATTCACAGCTTTTTACACAGATTTAAAGTCGAAGAACAACACAATATCCCTGAAAATGCAAAACAGTCAAATAAAATTAAAAATATGAACTCTTCAGCGCTATAAATAAATGATAAAAAAAAACAGAACAAAAGCTACTTACAATATTTGAATTAATTAAGACACAGATTCTCTGAAAACATGCAAAAGTATAACTTAAAATAAGTAAAATAAAATTAAAAAATAAAAGATCTTGTAAGATTGAATGCACTCTCCTTCGGAGTGTAGGGCCAATAAGCCCAGCACAACAACAACTACTCTATTCATGTCTCCCTCCAATTTTATGTTTGCCCGCAGACCCAACAGACACATTAGGGTGGTCCTTATTTTTCGACTTTTAAAATTTCATGCTCTGACCCCTTGAATATGTTCCAATATATACAAAACGTAATTAGGCAAAGTTTCATCAAAATCAAAGGATATTTAGAGGTCGCTCAAGGCCTCTGAAATTTTGGTATGAAAAATAAGGATTTTTCGCACATTATATCAGACCTAGTGTACAAAGTTACTTGTAACTTTTCTTGTGTTACAATTATAAGCAATGGACTGAAATTGGATGTTCTAAAACGCCGTACACATAGGGTTAAGATTTCCGTTTTTTCTCGAAAATTGCCAAAATTTTACCATTTTGGGAAATTTCAAAGTCGTTGAGCTACCTCTAAATATTATCCAAATTGTTCAAAATTGCACACAGTGTGTTTTTATCGATATAAGAACATATGCGGGGGGTCAGAGCCCAATATTTAAAAAAAAAAATTTCGACCCCCATTAAGGACCACCCTAAGACACATCCTAACCCCCAAGACCTTTCCGCTTTTTCTTTTTGAAGACTCCTTTTCGTTTTCTACTGTATTATGGATTTCCGCACAAGGGCTGCACGATTAACCAAAATCTAATTGATATTGTGATGTGACGTAGTGCGATTGTGGATAACAGCTCTGCAGTTATTTTCAAACATTTATAAACAGCAAACCCTAACAAAGCTCCCCAAAAGACGCAGTTTACTTAAACTTCGTCCCTGATTAGTCTTCTACTTTGTCTGGAGAAAAACACACCTTTAAAAACCCCAAATCTGCCAAAGCTTTTGTTGTGAAAGAATTACTGACAATTCACCTAAAATCTCAACCCAAGGCGTAACCAAAGTAAATTAAATGCAACACTCTGAAGTATTGTCCCCAACTAAAATAATCATTGCAAGTGCTGCTGACATGAGCAATCAAACTTGCAACACACAGAAATAGGCTTTTATTTTAGCCTTATTTTTTGCAATCACATGCCTGCAAAAAAGTGTAGCATGGGCATCTTAGCTTGACAACAGCTTTTACAATTGCTTGAAGCCTTACCTGGTCCCATGTCAAATTTGATCACAGCCTAAAAAACATTAGTATTTAGCACTTTTTTCACAGGGTATGTCAAGGCATTTCCAAAAGTGGCCAATTTGAGTCTCCAAAAAGACCAGTGACTGGTGACATAATACAGACACCTCTTTGCTCTCTGGCGCATTAAACCATGTCACTAGTATTAATCCCCAGATGCATTAGTGGGATCAAAAATGATCCCATGGGTTATTTTTCAAGATCTTAAAAAAAATCACTGTCATATTCCAAGTATCCCTCATAAAACATGTGTATGACATGATGTCATGATTAAAAGAATGTTTTTAGTTATCAACCCCACTCATGGAAGAGTGTATGAACTGGTAGGTCATGCATCCAAGGGTTAAGTACTCAAAAAAAAAACATAAAAAGACACAGAAAATGCACTTTCCTTTTAAGATCAAAAATTGGTTCGAAATTGCAATACTGGTGTCAGTGTCTGAAACTCATGACAAAAAGTAACTGGGCAGACAACCAGCACAGACAACTCTGAAAAGTTGCCTGCCCAGCCATAAAGTTGCCTGCCCCATTTTTCACAACTTGAAACACAATAAGACGACTAATCGCAAAAAACCCTATTGTTGCAAAGTATTAAGGATTGATAATCAGAATATATAACATAACAACACTTTAAAATTAAGTTTATTATAGATCTACTTATAACATTCATTGCATGTTTTCATCTCTGTTTTCCATGTGCCATCAGTATCTACCTGTATTTACTCATCTTCATTCATGCAATGTTTGCGTTGCGTTGTCTGTAGTGTCATTAATTTTGTTAGCTTCTTTTGAATATTTCTTCTGGGGCTGAAGTTTTGGCATGATTCCGAACCACGTATCAATTTTTCTTGTGTTCTCTGTGAGTCTACTTTGGAAAATGATATGCAAATGCATTTTATAGTGCTCAGGAAAGTCCAGAAGCACGAAGTTATTCGATGCAGACTTCTGATTGGCTGCCGAGTATGCAAATTGCAAAACTAACTGAAATTTCCAAACCGAACAAAGATTTCAAAATCGGAATAAAGCAAACGTTTGATTTGATGAAAGAAAAAAAAAAACTAAAGATTTTTTTTCTTGAAAAAGTTGTTGGCCACCTGGGCGGAGACGTTTTGTAAGTTGTACGCCCGACGTAAAAGACGCACGCCCCAGGCGTCCGGGCAAGCGTTATTTCAGACACTGCTGGTGTGAAAAATCACTATTAGGCATTTTCCCCAAATCGTGCAGCCCTACTACGTATGGCTTTGTTACGTCAGGACCACATTTTCCCCTTTTTTTTCCTTCCACCCTTTTGGTTGTGCGTTTTGTTACTACAGACAGAACTGAACATTTAAATGCCACACATGTTCGAAGAACTTAGACCTTTGGAATGGGTGAAATGACTACGTTCTCTGATGGACCGTTCCAGAATGTACCCAAGTCTCATTACTGGGACCAAGGATCTTGAATGGATTAAAATAATATGATATGAATGATATGAAGTTTGCAATTGCAATTGAAGCATTCCTGACTATGTAACAATCATAAGTGACCCACTTGTTTGTAACAGGTTTGTCAGGTTAGGATATTCATACATGCCAGCGATTCCGTTTTAATCGTCTCCCCGTTTGCTTTAAAACAATTTGAAGTGAGGTTTTGTGGGCTAGGTAACTTCAGCCAAAAAGCCTGTACCAAATGAATATCCTGAATTAATCTTACCAAAATAGAAATCCAGTTACTTTTAGATAATACTAACTTCTATCGTCAATTAGTTCAACCACTCCCCCTGGTATGTTTTTTTCTCACGATAATTACTAATTTCATCGCACAGCGAATGTCCCTGAAATAAATGTTCTATGTTCCATTTTGATTCCATGTTGAATAAATATTCGACTCGGTGTTGAACCGCTTGTGTCTTCAGTTTTGTTACTTTCGTATTATTCTTATCAAAGATTCACTTACTGTAATTAAAAGAATCAAAAGTTAAATTATTGTAGTGAGTTTGCATCCGATCACTAGACTGATCAAACTAATATTCATAATGAATCGTTGTCGCCCTCTATTGGATAATTTGGAATCTGCTTCAAATAAAGAAAAGTTTATTCTAAAAGCTGGAAAAAAATAGAAATAAAAGCCAACTCCTTTCAGAAGCAATCAATATCAAAACAAGTCTGACGTAGCCAAGCTGTACGTGCATTGTTGAAGCAAAATGGCAGAATTCATGTCAGTTTATATTAGCCCATTGAAACAAAAAGATCGTAGATCATACTGTAGATGGAAACAACTCAAAATTGCACAAAGTATGTTACCAGCAACATTGCAACTTCATTTTAGTCGTCAACAAAACAATTGTTCTTTTGATCGGCACAGGGTTTTTACATTTTGAAGGTACTGGTAAAAATGGAAAATTAGCCTTGAAAAGTGCTTGAATTGGGCCATGAAAAAGGTTTATGCACCCTGTTCTAAACTCGGCATCATGATAGGGAAACATACAGAACGGCACTTGTTCATATTTACTGTTTGGCCTCTTTATATTGGCATGTCTCCTCAAAAGCCCCAAAATGTTTGCGTTTTTCTCTGAGGGGGCTGTAGTTGAATAGGACAGTGTTGTTGTTTTTCTTGCAGCAGATTAATTATAGACAAAACGGACACCAATTCCAATTGATTCACAACATTTGAATCAGTCTGACATTCTACCACCGTTGATTTTTTTCTGCAGGCAATGGCCAGGGACGAGAAAAACTACTACCAGGACACACCCAAGCAGATTAGGCGTAAAATCAGCGAGTACAAGCGCTGCCACTCGCTGCATTACGATGCATTCATGGCCTCTCTACCCTCCCCTATGTCCCACTAACCGTTTGAAACTTCAGGCGCCTTTTTTAAGTAAAAATGTCCAAGAATCTGCTCTTCACAAGACGACTGACAAAGGCATCTGTTGCAGTGATAACACCATTTTGTGTGTGAATGGAACAGTTCTTATAAAAAGGAAAACGATACATCAAGGGGTTTTATATACAGTGGAACAGAAAATTAACCTATTTTTATTATTTCGTATTAACGAAGATGTGTTATGTGGTTTGTGCCCCATTAAAATTGTAAATGTTTTGAAACACAACCAAAGTAGAATGTACTCTTTATTTTCCACTCATGTAACACATTGACATGCGCAACCTAAGACCATTAAATGAATACCTTTTTACTACTATGTTGCATCAAAGAGAATAAAACAAACATTACAGTAGAAGAAAAAACCCTAATAAATAAGATTATTCTCTCGAGTCTCAATCACCAGGCTCGAGGGGAAATATTAGTTTTTAATGAGTGATGAAATGCTTGAAATTTTGTGCCTTTCCTAAAACGATTTCAACACATTGCTGAATTTAACTGTGTGTTGCCTTAGTAGATTACCCTTATACCAGGCTTGAATGTATATAACCTTTTGTTATTAACGTACGTGTCTTTGCTTCATTTTAAAATTTTAACAATGTAGCAAAAAGGGAAAAGGTACCAAGAGTCACCGCTCAAAGGAGCCAATGAACAAAAAAAAACAAGACGTCAAGTATAGAACGTTGTATCCACAAACGTTTTTCTTAGATTGATACCAATTGTAAAAGAAATACATTTTTATTTATAGGCTTCATTTATCTTAAAACACTCATCATTTGTCTTGAGCCAGTCTTTTTAATCATCTCTAATATTTTCTTCGAGTAGCACATTAAAAAAAATAAACCAATTGTTTGGATTTTTTCCTATGCCTTACACCAAAAATACAATTTTTTTCTTAACATTCAAATTTCAAACATTTCAATTTTATCCACACTGTGGTACACATTTTACTGCAGAATTATTTTTATCGGCCCTGAAAAATCTGTATCGGTCGATCCTTTATAATACTGTATATATATATATATATATATATATATATATATATATATCATGCAAATCAGTTAAACTTTGATTGATATAATCAAACTTTCTTTTCCTCGTAAAAAGTATTTCTGCCACATTTTAAACCAACTACAAACTTGATGCTAGACATCGGGAGACCAGAGAGCAATACATTACACTAATCAAGCTGCGAAATAATAAATGCATGAAATGTATATAGTATAAAAGTGCAAAACGTCTACACTTGACCTCTTCTAGTTTTTGTTCATATTTATTTATTTACACCTAATTGTAGTTTTAACATTGATGCTAATAAAATATCCACTGTTAAGCATAAAAACCAACAATTTTGAAAGTTCTTAAATGGACACTAAAGGGTGCGGTGCTTAACCATTGTAATCTTAACTGTGGGTTTTTTCTTTTTAGTTTCATTCATTTTTTGATTTTGTGTGTTTAAAATCCACAATGAATTCATGTCGTGCACAATATGTTCTTTCTACTTGTTGGCATGCCCAAACAAGCAAGTACCCAGTGTGCGACTTGTGACTGTTTTTTTGCGGGCGTGCATCTGCTCTCCGCCAGTTTTTAAAACAGGTTTAGAAGCAGTTTTTTCCAAATTTTGAGGAAGAGAAAGAAGCACATTTCCCCCCCACTTTAGACGAGCTGGAGCAGGAGGTCATGGAGGGTGTCCAAACACCTGCAAGAGGTCCTCTGGGCATTGTCGTGGCCCAGCTGGGCGCCCAGGAGGAACAGCTTCCTGTTCTTTACCGCCGAGTCCAGAGACAAGGCCTTGTGGAGCTCTGATACGTTTACAGCATCAGGTTTATCCTAGAGGGAGTCACAAGAGCAGGCTAAATCACTTAACCTGCGAAATTCTGGACCAAACGTACTGTGCCGTTGATGACTATAGACGTCTAAAGATCCAACTTGTGGGGGTTAAATGATCTAAATGAGACATACAGTTTGCTACCTAGAAATTAATGCCTGTTGTATATATATTAGGGTGGTCCTTATTTTTCGACTTTTAAAATTTCATGCTCTGACCCCTTGAATATGTTCCAATATATACAAAACGTAATTAGGCAAAGTTTCATCAAAATCAAAGGATATTTAGAGGTCGCTCAAGGCCTCTGAAATTTTGGTATGAAAAATAAGGATTTTTCGCACATTATATCAGACCTAGTGTACAAAGTTACTTGTAACTTTTCTTGTGTTACAATTATAAGCAATGGACTGAAATTGGATGTTCTAAAACGCCGTACACATAGGGTTAAGATTTCCGTTTTTTCTCGAAAATTGCCAAAATTTTACCATTTTGGGAAATTTCAAAGTCGTTGAGCTACCTCTAAATATTATCCAAATTGTTCAAAATTGCACACAGTGTGTTTTTATCGATATAAGAACATATGCGGGGGGTCAGAGCCCAATATTTAAAAAAAAAAAATTTCGACCCCCATTAAGGACCACCCTAATATATATACAGTAATCCCTCGCTGTATCGCTGTTCTAATTTTCGCGGTTTTGACACAAATGTATTTACCAGACTATAAGTCTCTACGGAATATAAGTCGCACCAGCTGAAAAATTCTTAACTAGGAAGGAAAAAACATGTGTAAATTGAACCTGGAGTATAAGGGGAAAATTTATTTGATAAAATCCAAGACCGAAAACATACATGTCATCTTGAAAGTGCAATTAAGATAAAAGGGAACAACGGGTAGAATAAGTTTGTATGGTATACAAATATTACATGACTGACATGCCTGTTAAATTCATTAACAACGTAACGTATTCAATTATTCAGAAAAGTACAATTAACAACATGCTTACCGAACTATCAGCTTCACTACAAATGACCAAATCCAATGAAATATTCATCCTTGTTGGCCGTTTTACCGGTAAACAACTCCTCCAACTTTGGACGATAAGCCGCTTCCTTCCTCCGGTTTGAAAAATGTCCCCCCACAACAGGGCAAGGTTGAAATTATCAACACAGAACTAGAGCGCCCTCTTGTGGTTTCATGTGAAAAATAACATGTGAAGTGATATACAAAAGCCGTAATATAACATTAAAACGCAATGATAAAGTGTTAAAAATTTCTCATGTAAGTTTCACCAGAGTATAAATCGCAATCCTGGCTAAACTATAAAAAGAACTGCGACTTATAGTCCGGAAAATGTGATAAGTGGATTTTTGTCATGCATTGTGTTCTGCAGCAGACCACAACTGTAACTAATTACTATTTTTCAGTAGCGCGCTCAATGCTGGTGGTCAGAGGCTTTTTGCTGCCTCATTGTCACAGCAACTTTGTGTGATGTGCAGTTTAAGAGCATCTTCGATATATTTGTTCCCTCGTTTATAATCTTTACACAACATACCTTATTTGCTGGACTATAAGTCGAAGTTTTTTTTCATACTTTGGCCGGGGGTGGCACTCAAACTCCGGTGTGACTTGTATGTAAAAATATTAACACATTATTACCATTTCTATTGCTATTTTTTGTCACCACAGGGCAAGGTTGAAATTATCAACACAGGCCTGGAGCGCCCTCTTGCGGTTAAGTGAAAATAACATAAAAAAATAACGTGACATTATATACCCGGTAATGTGTTAATAATTTCAAAGATGAATGAATGAATGAAAACTTTATTTCGAACATAAAAATAAAAACAGGACAAAAACAATGAGTCAACAACGAAATAATGTCACACAACATGTTCGAAAAGGGGTAGTCAGAAGCAGATGCTTATTTTTCCTACCCCTTTATCTTCCCTATTAAATACATTTTATAGATAGCTCCTCTTGTGTCTCATACAACAAAATCTCATGGATATACTTATTACATAGGTCAGATATCAATAATTATAATAGTTACAATAATCACATATTTTATACACTAATCTTCGCAATACCCATCCCTCAACGTCATAATGCGCATAATGTCACTGCGGCACCAGTGATAATATCAATAAAAATAAACACAATACTTATAACAGTTCTGATGTGATAATAGCACAATAACAAGTTAGCCATAGTTTGAAGTGCAGTATTTCCAGTCTCCCTCATATCCCATTTTCTTCATCTCTGTATTTCGCCAGTAATGCTTTTTTGTATTTAAATTTGAACACATGGATATTTGGACATTGTTTGATTTCATTTTGCAAATTATTCCAAAGTCTGACTCCACACACAGACACACACATACTTTTCCTGGTGGTTCTCACCTTTGGGATTTTGAATTCACCACAGCCCCTCAAGTTATAATTTCCCTCTTTCCGAGTGAATAATCTTTGTATGTTTTCTGGCACTATGTTTTTGTTGACCTTAAATAACAGTTGTGAAGTGAAAAATTTTATTAAATCATCCAATTTCAATAAATTGGACTGCATGAATAAAATATTGGTATGATCCCGATATCCTACCCTGGGTATGGTTCTTATTGCACGTTTTTTAAGGATAAAAAGGGGCTGTAGTGAACTTTTGTAATTATTGCCCCAGACTTCTGCACCATATGTTAAATATGGCAGAACGAGAGAACAATATAATAAATACAATGCATTATAATGTAAAAGAACTTTGGTTTTATTAATTATTGAAATGCTTTTAGATACCTTTGTTTGTATGGGTCTGATGTGTGTTTTCCAACTTAATTTATTGTCTATTATGACCCCTAAAAACTTAATTTCTGATGCAATGTCTATTGTGACACCATCCATTTTTACTTCTAAATCTTGATTTACCTTACGATTACCAAAGAATATTACTTTGGTTTTATTTAAATTTAAAGATAATTTATTTATATCCATCCATACTTTTAGCTTAATTAGTTCACGATTAATACAGGTTACCAAATCCATATAGTTATCATTTGAATAGAAAATGTTAGTGTCGTCTGCAAATACTACTATTTTCAATAGTTTTGAAACATTAAAAATATCGTTAATATATAAATTAAATAGCTTTGGTCCCAGGATAGAACCCTGTGGTACTCCACAACAGATGTCCAAATATTCAGATGAAAACTCTCCCATTTTTACATATTGCTTCCTCCCCGTCAAATAACTTTGAATCCATTTCAAAGCCACTCCCCTGATGCCATATCTTTCCAGTTTTTTTATTAGTATATTATGATTAATGGTATCAAATGCTTTTTTTAAGTCAATAAATACCCCGACTGCGTATCTCTTCTTTTCTATACTGTGGGTGATTTCTTCTACTGCATCAATAATTGCCATTGTTGCTGATCTGTTTGCTCTAAAACCATATTGACTTTCATTAATCAATTTATGTTTATCTACAAATTGTTCTAGTCTATTATTGTAAAGTCTCTCTAGTATTTTAGAGAACTGAGGAAGCAGAGATACCGGTCTATAGTTTGTAAAAATGTGCTTGTTCCCATTTTTGTATATTGGTATAACTTTTGCTATTTTCATTTGATTTGGAAATGTGCCTGTTAGAAATGATAGATTACAGATGTAGGTCAATGGTTTCACAATGCTGTTTATAATTTGCTTAATTAGTACCATATCGATGTCAAAACAATCCATAGACGTTTTGTTTTTACAGTTGTTAACCACGTCTAAGATTTCTGATTCCGTAAACCCAGATAAAAACATGGTCTTGGAGTTCATTTTTATTAGTGACTCAAATTGTTTACCACTGCACTCTGGGATATTTGCAGCGAGCTCTGGTCCAACATTTACAAAATAACTATTGAAATTCTCCACAACTTGATTTAAATTATAATTTTCACTGTTCTTATCAATAAAATAGTTTGGATATGCATTGCTTACATTCTTTCCTTTTATTATACTATTTAATATATCCCAAATACCTTTGATATTACTTTTGTTATGATGTAATAAATTGGTATAGTATAATTTCTTGCTTGCTCTTAATATTCCTGTCAATTTGTTTTTATACGTTTTATACCGGGTTTCGGCTTCCTTAGTTCTTAGTTTAATAAATTTTCTATATAAGTAGTTTTTTTTCTTACAAGCATTATGTAAACCCTTAGTTATCCATGGATGGTTTACAGATTTATTCTTAATATTAATTTGTCTCATTGGGCAATTTTTGTTGTACTTGTTGGTGAATATTTCCAAAAATATGTCAAACGCACCATCCACATCATCTGTACCATATATAGCATTCCAGTTTTGTTTAACTAAGTCATCATACAGTGATATAATAGTCGCTTCAGTTCTAACTCGTTTGTAAACATAATCCTTAATTGATTCTTGTCTAGTAACCTTTTCATCATACACTGTAAATACTGGTAGGTGATCAGAAATATCACAAACCAGTAACCCGCTGACGTTTGTAAATTCCATATTATTCGTAAATATATTGTCAATGAGTGTTGCACTGTGTGAAGTGAATCTACTAGGCCTTAATATAGTTGGGTACAAACTCATACTGTACATCATATTAATATAGTCATCAATGTTTTTATGTTTGTTTGGATTCATTAGATCGATGTTGAAATCTCCACAAATGAATAGTTTTTTGGCGCTTATTGTTGAATATGTTTTTTCAGCCCAGTTTGTGAAGGTTTCCAGATTTGAGCCCGGTGATCTATACACACAACTGACTATAATATTTTTCCTTTTTTCATTTATAATTTCTATTGTAATACATTCAAGTAAATCGTCAATGACAAATGACATGTTTTGTAATATTTTCGATTTTAATCTTTTGTGCACATATATAGCTACTCCACCTCCTATTTTGTTTGTTCTATTTATATAGTTCAGATTATAGTTGTTTAATTCAAAATTTACACCCCTTCCTTCACTGAACCACGTTTCAGAAACTGCAATAACACTAAACGGGTTCTCAAATTGTTGTAAGTATTCAGTGATGTCATCAAAATTTGTGTACATACTTCTACTGTTAAAGTGTATTATTGAGAATTTGTCTTCAGATTTAACAAAGGTATTGTATTCATTTCCAGTATAATATTTGCAATTGTCTGAGCTAGCTGATATGAATTTGTGGTCAGGATCGAAGTAATCCAATCTTGAATTATTGGAGTCAGTGTGATTAACAATGCTCAGTTCCGGTAAATCATGGCCTAATATATTATGATGGATTTTTTTATTGTGATCTGTAATAAAGGTGTCCATATTGTCAGTCCAGGATGCCATTGTTACACTTCAGGCAAATCTGTCCAGCTCCTGCATTTCTCGAACCCATAATATTTTTGCTTCTTCCGGAGTGCCGTTTAACTTTATGTATACTCTGCAGTTTGAAGTCCATGTTCCTTGTATTTTGTTCGTTTTCCTCAAAAATCGAGCCTGTCTTGCAATGTCAGAGTTTTTTTTGCTTAAGTGTTCATTTAAATAAACATTAGTCCCTTTTAGTTTTTTTCCTTGCTTAAGGATTTCATGTTTCCGTTTTCTGTTAACAAACCTTACGATGGTCGCCTTGGGTCGGTTGTCACCTCTTGTTAATTGGTGGCATGCTTCTATGTCCTCAGCATTGATGGATATGCCTTTTTTACTCATAAAAGCAATGACCTGTTGCTCCGCAGAATCCTCATCAGCATCTGTTGCAATATTTGTATTTGCCACAGCCTTGGCATAGGTCCGAGGTTTGATGTCCAGACCGGTGATAATGATGTCATTTATCCTGGTATACTGTTCCAGATCTGCAACGCGTCCTTCTAGCGCAATAATCCTCTTTTCTTTCTCCATGTTTTCGTTTTTTAGGTCTTTGATTTCAGCCACCAAACTCAAAATTGTGTCTTGTTGTCTGGTGACGATATCCATTTTATCCATTAAGAAGCCGAGTGACTTTTTAATTTCCTCGAGTTCTTTATCTCTGCTCGGCATCTTGAAAACTTCACGTTCCTCTTACGGCACCGTCCGCTGATCGCATCACCCGATCGCCCTCTGAGTCTGAAGTTGTTATTTTCGCCGGACTTAGTTTCCCAGACTGTTGGTCGCTATACAAGTAGCGCCGCCATGTTTGCCAGCGTCAACAATGGCCGATCTCGGAAAGCAGGCGAATCGGCCTCCTCTATCTATCCGCCGAATCAACGTCAACGTCGACTCCGTGCTTTAGGTTCTTTTCAAAAACCCACAGACGCCAAAATCGTGGCATTCAAGTGGCCATAGCAGATTAGCTTCACTCATTAGCTTCACATGATATGAGGCACACCTATAGGGAGCTGACATGATTGCCAGCCATCTACGAATGATGTGTCTGACCCCGGTCAAACTATGAAAATAACTGCAACTTATAATCCCGTAAATACGGTATGCATTTTTTTGCTGGTATAACTTTATACTCCGACGCGACTTATAGTCCGGAAAATTCTTACTCTCTCCAGAGTGTGCCAAATATATGAAATTTTCCCTTACTTGTTTGGTCCCCAGGACCACTACAGGCAGTTGGGGTTGCACCTCTAAGAGTCGGTGCAGCTCTAACTTTGCCAGCGGGAGGCGGCCTCGGTCTGACGAGTCCACCACGTAGACAAGCACATGCGTTCTGATGAGATACTCGGACCAGTAAGGACGCAGTTCCTCGCTGCCGCCAACTGGAAAACAGACAGAAAAAGGAAACTATGTAATGTTTGACAACTATATCTTGTCGTATTGTGTCAGGCAGCCAAAGACGAGTGCTACAAAGCACAAGGAATAGTACAAACTACAGAAACTCAAAGTGAACAAACAGCAACATTTTTCTTATTTTATGCCCGACCTTTACAAAGTTTTTTTTTGTGTGTGTACCCTTCGTAAGATGGCAGACAATAATGTAAGGTCCTGCTAGATGAGCCTCAATTTTAAGTAAAATATTAATAGTATTTAAAAAATGCACTTTTGTTTTTTAATGATAGTTCATGTAGTTTTGCGTATTATTCAATTCAGTATTGTTGTTGTTGTTTTTTTTACCACTGTGTGCTAAATAAAACACAACTTCCCTTTAAATGTTGTTTTCTTGGGTAATGTGAAATGTGAAATTTTAGAACATGATTAGTTTCTGTGCTTATATTTTGGATTGTTGGTCCGAGAAAATATTATATATATATATATATATATATATATTCAAATTTAGTGAAACTTTTGTTGTCTTAATGCCAGCACATCAAAACAGATTCAAATTAAGGCCTGTAATTTGGTTTTGACGATTTGCTCTTTTAGGTGCATTAAGTAATGAGCAGATTTATTTACCCCCAAAATAGATTAACATTCAATTGAATACTTTTCCATTAATGCGCTTGTATTTCTTTCCTTTTTTTATGCTTATTGGAGGGGGAAATATTTTCTGTCTCTCACTTTTACTGTAATTTCTCTGATCTTGAGGGTGTGTTTATCAATCCAAATATTAATAATATTGATACTTTTAGCAAGTAGTTGGATCGGATTAATACTCAACCTCAATAATCATCTTTGTAAATTAACGTCCCTGGGCCTGAGGATTAATACTCAAATAATATCACTGTCATTCAAAATATATACTGACAAAAATCAGAAATCACTTAGTAATAACAGTGTATATGACAGGATTGCTCTCTTACTCATTTAATGTGAATTCTGTGTTGAAATTAGGAGCGTATTGTTAAATTGTGACACTGCCACTTTAAAAGGGGAGCAGCATGCGCGACGCTCGGCTCCAACAGAGGCAAAAATGGAGGAAAGGAAGCTGAAGTAGTTATTATATATTATATTTATTCCAGACATTGTTACAGCATTGGAAATCGTTGGAAAAGTTTTTGTGTTTGTCCTCCTACAGGAACCATATTAAAAGAAAAATATATTTCCTTCCTCCTTTTTAAATTTGTCAACATTTTTATTTGTCCCGGGGAGCCACTCCACAGTGCTCCTAAGCCGCGGGTTGCTGACCCACTAATTAACCCAACAAGTGAGGCGAGCCGAAAATATAAATACATTATACAAAATTTTAAAAGGAGATGGAGTCTATGACTGTAATCAAACGGTTCTTACTTTCAAGGAAGTCCAGTTGACAAGGAGGCTCACTAAGGCTGATAAAGTTGAAGCCTCGGGTGGGCCTGCAGCGGCCCCTCTTGGGCCCCCCGGGCACGAGGCCCTGGAGCATGCTGCTCTTCCCGGCGCCGTCCAAGCCGAGAACAAGCACCTGACGCTTCCCGCTGACGTCTTCTTCCTGCGGGCGGGTATAATCAAGGTTCCTACAGCTTAAGGCAAGTTCAATTCAAGACTATTTAAGACTTTTAAAGGCCTTTTGAAATCAAATTGAAGACCAAGTCAACAAAAGAATCGCCGCAATTCAAACAAAACCAAAAAAACACCAATATTTCTTGCACACAATCCATCATGCCTCGTACATACCGTATTACATGGCACAGGTTTTAGCCATTGCTGAAAACTTCTCATTAAATTAACACTTCCCTATGGTCCAAAGTAAACACTTCTGTCCCAAATTGCTGTGTACTGTGGGTAAACTTTGAAAGGCTCGACTGAAACCACATCACCGTTTTGATTGTTCCGTTATTGTTGTCACGCCGTGATGCCATGAAAGTAAATTGGTGAATTATTAAAAAAAATGATAAATGTTACTCAATCTTCTTAGTTCAAACACATATGAATCTTATCAATGTGTTCAGATTTTTAAGACTTTCGAAAATTGTATTTAAGACATTTTAATGTCAAATAAGGCCTTATTTTTAGAATAATAATTTCAATGCCTTTAAAGACTTTTCAAGGATCTGTTGGAACCCTGATAAAGTTGTCAAGTGACAAACTCCAAAAACACGGATGTCGCCGCTATAATAAATTCATTCCATCCATCCATTATCTGCACCGCTTATCCTCAGTAGGGCCGCGGGGGTGCTGGAGCCCATCCCAGCTATCTTTGGGCAGTGGGCAGGGCACACAGTGACAGACAAGTCGCTCGCTCATTCACACCTAGGGACAATTTGGACCGGCCACTTAACCTGACATGCATGGTTTTTGGAATGTGGGAGGAAACCGGAGTGCCCGGAGGAAACCCACGCAAGCACGGGGAGAACATGCAAACTCCACACAGGAGGGTCGATCTCATGACCTCAGAACTGTGCCACACACGCGCTAACCACTGCGCCGCCGTGCTGCCCCGCTATAATACAGTAGAACATTATTCATCATCATAAACCACTGCCTAAGAGCCATTTGTGGTCTGCTAGCCATTTTTAGAGGCCAGGCATTGATTACTAAAATTTTATTTGCTGCAAAAAATGTATTTATACACACGTACAGTTTAAATAATTCTACCATTTTAAAATAAAAAATTAAAAAATTAATATATTTTTTGTAAATTTATAAATTAACCTACTTACAGCTATCTGAAAGCTGGTTTTGGTTCTTTTTTTATGGTGTGCTAGGTAAATTACAGTAAAAAAAGGAATCTTGCATCATGCCCTTTTTTCTATACTGTTATTAAATGTATACTTAAGTACCCTGTAACATCAAAACAAGGAGAAGCCATGACTGAAGTTTGAACTTGCAAGGAGAACGGGAGAGGACTGTAAAAATGCCAAATTGGTAAATGGCATTTTATACATATATAGTGCTTTTCAAGTCAATGAAGACCCAAAGCGCTTTGCAATGTGCTTCACACTTACCCATTCACACACTCACACATCAATAGCGGCTATGCAGCCATGCAAGGCGCCAACCTGCTTATTGGGGGCATTAGGGATTCAGTGTCTTGCCCAAGGACACTTCGACATATAACACGGAAGAGATGCGATCTCTTGATCCCAAGACGAGCGCTCTACCTCCTGAGCTAATGCCGCGTTTTCTTTTAAAATAAATATCTGTGGTTACAGAAAAGCAGATCCGCCCTATATGGTGTAGACATCGAAGAACAGCAACATCGGCTGATAGTGACAGCATTGTAAACATTTGATAATAGTAAACATAATGCTCCTTTATTGATCCTTCCTGCCTGAGGACAAAAAGTCTGGATCCGGCACCAGAGCCCAACTGAGTTTGTCATCACTGCTTTCAAGAAAAAGGTTCAGCACCTTTGCTTTAAATCGGAGAAAGCAATGGCTTGTTGGAAAGTTCCCAACATTTGTGATAAATTTATTCAGTTTTAATATTAAGACTCCTGCATGGGAGAATGCATAGGATGCCAGTTCATTATTTTGACTATTATACCTCACTGTTGTTCAATGTTTTGACAACTATGCACTGTTTATATTATTGGCATTCCACACCATTTGAGGCAGATGTGCTTTTTTTCAAGCAGGGACATCTAAGGGATTGAGAAGGTTCAGGAGAGACCTTTTGGGACTGACTTTGAATTTGGCATTGTGAGTTTGTTTTGTACATTCATTTAATCTCCTTGCAAGTTCAGAAATAATTGATGTCTTCTCTCCTTATTTTGAGTGTCTACTAAATATAATTTAGCAATTTAATGCTGTGCGCCGCTTCTTTAACAAAAGTAATGAACTGGCAACCTGTCTTAAGTGTTTCTAACTTTCTCACCGAAAGTCAATTATGTCCTGTAATTAATTGGTGACAAGTACAGCATGGGTTCAACTTGCCTTGCCAAGAACCAGCAATGCTAAAATATTGGCTGGCATTTAGCCTATTTTGTCTTGCACCAAATCCAGCCTGGCTTTTCTACTGCATACTGTTTCCATCACACAGACACTTAAAATCTAAGTGATGTTACCACCATCACCCCAGACATCTTTTACTTGCCAGTCATCCCTCTTTTAAACATTCTTTATTCACATGAGACGGAGGTCTCAATCCGTGTGCAGCCGTTAAACATAATCAGCTGTATGTATCCATTCATCCATTATCTGCACCGCTTATCCTCAGTAGGGTCGCGAGGTTGTTGGAGCCCATCTCAGCTGTCCTTGGGCAGTGGGCAGGGGACACCTTGAACTAGTTGCCAGCCAGTTACAGGGAACACAGGGACAGACAATTGACACGCTCATTCACACCTCGAGACAATTTGGACTGGCCGATTAACCTGACATGCATGTTTTTGGAATGTGGGAGGGAACCGAAATGCCCGGAGGAAACCCACGCAAGCACGGGGAGAACATTCAAACTCCGCACAGAAAGGCTGGTAGCTGGATTTGATCCCATGACCTCAGAACCGTGCCACGGACACGCTAACCACTCACCTGCTGTTCCGGCCCCATCAGCTGTGTAATGTTTCTAAAAAATGAGACAACCTGGACTAATTTACCGTATTTTCCGCACTATAAGGCGCACCGGGTTATAGGGCGCACCCCGAAAAAGTAGTTTTTGGTCCTAAATTTGACATACATAAGACTCACCGGATTATAAGGCGCTACAATGGGAACGTCGACAAAACAGTCAGATAGTTCAGTCAAACTTATTACCCCCTTAACATTCCGAAAGCTTGCAAAGAAGCAAATACGTGTCGTAGACACGTGCGGATGCGGTGTCCGTACTATGTCACTCAAATGCATCGTTCCAAATATCATTCGGAAGGTTAAAGTCTTGGGATTCAAGAAATGCCAACCATTCCTTAGATTCCTTTTTTCTTTTTCGCTCGCAACTTTACTGTGCATATGACAATAAACACTTGGAATTGAGTTTAATTTAAAAATAGACACTCCATTCCATCCATTATCTGCACCGCTTATCACAGAAACATTGAGTTCAGTCTGAAACAAGATACAGGGAAAATATATAGCCGGAGTAGCTCACCGAAGTCGTTGTGTTCAATAATAATGTGCAACCATGGTCCTCTTATGTCCGTGAGTGTAGTAAATCCAGGAGAGTAAAATATTTACAAATACAGTACAGAATAGTAAAATACTGTTTTTTGCCGTCAACCCAACATGCTATTCACATTCATCTTTTTCAGCCAATTGCAGGCTTTGTTTTGCCCCTTTAGCCTATGCCAGCCTGTAAATGATAAAAAGGATCCGCCCCCTTTACCTCCGAATAACTTTAGCCAATAGTGATTGATTCAAATGATGATTGACACATTGGTTAGCCAATGAAACGCCGGTAAATAAATCCAAGCATACACCGCGGACGACTTTGCGTTCGGGGGAAAATCTAGTCGACGGCTGCTGCATTAGTTGCAAGACTTTGCGACTTAATATTGATCCATAAATAAGGTGCACTGTATTATAAGGCGCATGGTCAGCTTTTGAAAAAAATAAAGGCTTTTAGGTGCGCCTTATAGTGCGGAAAATACGGTACATGCTTTTCTTGTGATTGCTTGTGCAGGCATCTAAATAGAACACAAATAAGCCATCTGCAGTGCACCAAGGGAACAACATCAAGCGGTGGAAGGATTTTCGGGGGGGATATGGCTATGCAGCTTGATCGGCGTGGACTTTGTGCTTATTGAGAGAGGAGTTATTTCTTCACTTTTTCAGCCATTTGCAATTTCATCAACAGTACTCAAGTAAAAACAGTGCAAGTACAATCATGGCTGATAAAAGTGACACCTTAGCAAACAGTTGGTTGGTTGATTAAGTTGTTACTATTGGACATGTGCTAAAGAGATTTCATAGGATGCCAGTTACTTATTTTGACTCACTGTTGTTTGTTGTTTTGACTTTTGCATCCTTTTCGCTATCGTCACACCAACCATGTTGCTGTTTATGTTGCCCCATTAGGGATGATCTGTTTTTTTTTAACCTTAAAGACTTAATGGGTTCGGGGGAGGCATTAGGAAGGGACGACATCTCTTATCTGAAAAATCCGGCCCTCTTTACTTATTGTGAGTGTCTACAAAAGTTTAAACATACAATGGTGGTGTTAAATTAAAAAAAACATGCAAGCCTTGGAGTTGAAAGGGTTTTTCAGGCGATAATTTATTTAAAATATTTTAATAAATGCACTATAATTTACAATGCACAACGCACATTTTCTTTTAACTAAAAAAATACTCAAAAGTTTGGGTTGGCTCTATTTTACCGTATTTGTGCAATTATTGATCAGTCAATTTTTTTTTAATTTACCCACTGGACCACCAGTGATATATGTGATATGTGAAGAGGCATTAGATTAGGTGTTATCACATCATGACACTATATTAAGGTATGTTAGATAAATGTGAGAATGGAAAACAGAAAGTCGACTTAAAATAGATAAATAAATGCAAGAATAGAAAATAATAAAATAGAATAGGATGAAATAGAATAGAAAAATGGGGCAGCACGGCGCGTGTGCGGCACAGTTCTAAGGTGTTGGGAACCTCCTGTGTGGGTTCAAATCCAGCTACGGGACTTACTGTGCGGAGTTTGTATGTTCTCTCCGTGCCTGCGTGGGTTTCCTCCGGGCACTCCGGTTTTCTCCCACATTCCAAAGACATGCATTTCAGGTGGATTGGACGGTCCAAATTTTCCCTAGGTGTGAATGAGCGAGCGAGTTGTCTGTCCCTGTGTGCCCTGCGATTGGCTGGCAACCAGTTCAGGGTGTCCCATGCCCACTGCCCGATGATTGCTGGGATGGGCTCCAGCACCCCCGCGACCCTACCGAGGATAAGTGGTGCAGCTAATGAGATGAGAATAGAAAAATAAAACAAAATAGAGTAGAATAAAAAAAGGAAAGCAGCAAGTAAAGAAAACCAAATAAAATACATTTTAAAAAACGAAACGAAACGAAACACAATAAAAAAACAACCGTCTGTGTCCAATTGAGATGTTAGGCAATGGGAGTACCCTTAACTGGTTATCAGAGACGACTAAGATTTCAACTCAGAACTTCTGCATGTGTCCTTAGTCTGTTATATATTGTATGACATACATTTGTTCAAAATCTGACTTTTGCATATGCAGTTATTCTTAACGCATTGCTGTTTCCTCGTACTGTAACGTTAATAATTTGTCAAGCAATAGCTTTATCGAAACTCTAACCCTAAAACAGAATCTTATAGCTCAAGTGTACTTTTACGACCAAAACAAAAAGAAAAAAACTGATGCCTTACTTCCTTGATAGTAGCATATTGGGCGCACGTTGCCCATCTTTGTCTCCCTGGGTAGAAATAGTTGAGGGCGATGAAGATCGCCGAGCCCAGAACCGCCGCGGCAGCGCTCAGCGCCACCGAAATGTGTCGGAGGATCACCATGTGTACGCGGCGGGGGTGGCTGTAGCCGAGTTATGGCTTTTCCGCCGAAAGGTGGACACCGAATGCCGCCTAATACCACCAAATGCCACCGTCTTCAGCGCCTCAACTGCGTTTCCTCCTCTCAGCATACGAGCGCGGTCCGCACTACTGAAGATTGTGTTGTTTTTTTGTTTTCCAAGAGGCGCAGGACGTTTATGGGGCGTTCACGCGCTTCGCGTAAATGTGGGTTTTCCGCGGCCACTTTAGCTAAATGTATACCTGTCAATTTATACAAGTTTATGTTTTTCTATTCGTTAATTGGTGATTTTAAATTGTATACGCTGTACAACAGTATTATACGATATTTTTTCTCAAAGACCCATCGTATTTCCATACCTGTCAACCTCCACGGCTCCATGCCCTTACAAACGATCGTATTTTCCCTCACAAAATACAAAATAATCTTACACCATATATTTTTTTCAAACGTGTTTATTTATGTAGTTTAACATGTTATATTATACATGTGTTTCGTTATATCATATATATTGTAAATTAACATTTTGTTGTGAGATTCTGAGTTGCTCGACATGAATGAGGTTTATTATAAAAAAAGTTCAAAATTAAAGTAGCTTGGACGTTCACTTTAGAAGGAAAAAATACATGCAAATATATTTAAGTAGAATAATACATTTTCTTATTCAAATCATTAATTCATTTCTGCATTGAATTATTGTTGGTAATATACTAATTAAAGGGATAGCCACAAACCTGTCTTTTTTCATTTTCTCCTTTTATTCTTCCTTTTTCTTAACTTCTTTATGCAACATAATAATTCGTAATATAATGCATCAAAGCAAGTGAGCCATTTGAGAGCAGGTTCTCTTTAATGAGTTGAGCCAAAAAAGTCGGTTCTCTAAAAAGAGACGGACTTTCTTTCACTACACAACTTGAACTCGTTTGACTTGATTGATTTGCCGTTTCGTGATAGTCGGTTTATACTGGATGGTAGCCATAATTGACAAATCTGTGTTTTTCCATACAGATTTTTTTGTACATCGTACACGTCTTAAAATGCACAAAAAACGTACTTTGTACGTCAAAAACGTATAGGTTGACAGGTATGTATTTCGCCCATTTCGTTTCTAATCGGGATCGACGGTCTCGGTTATTGGTGGAAGACGGCAATTGCTTATATTGTTGCTATGTTGAGACTAGGCCCTCCCAGAGAGCCTCATCCTGGTTAACATTGGAGACTGACACGCCCATGTGAGTTTACAGGATAAGTTTAAGAAGAGGAAACACCAATGCAGGACAACCGTACAAAACCCTCACAATGCACTATATCCAAAATGTTGTAAGGGTCCACCCCTCTCCCAAATGTTGGAATCAAATAACAGCAACATGACTGGCAAAAAATGACAATGATACAGTGATCACAAATTGAACAACCCTGGCTGTACAAGCACTTTTCACAAGTGCTCAATAGTGATCAAAATAAAACAGCATTTGTGTTATAAGCATTTTTCTTTACACGTGCTGAGTAATAACAACCCTGAGATTAAAAATATTCTTAATTGGGAGCATTCATTTATCAAAATGAGGCAAAATTTGTGTTATTGGCATTCATCTTTGCACATGTTTTGTAAAAACAATCCAGTAACTATAAAAATTCTTCTTTGCAAGTGTTAGATTATAAAACTAGAACTATCATGGTGTTGTAAGCATACCTATAACAAGAGTTCACTGATCCAAATGAAATAAACCTTTCATACTAATCATACTTTCTTGCAAGTGTTTAATATCAAAATAACCCTAAAAATGAAAATAAAAACTTTGGCATTAAGCGGTATTCTTTGCAAGCTTTCAATATTCAATAAAACAATCCAATGTTTTATAATATTTAGTATCAGTACTGTCACACAACACTGTCCGGTTCATCTCTGAAGAACGGGGTGATGCTTTACACTGAGAAAAGGTAAAAACTGTGAACGGATGATTACGGCGCTGTATCTGAGTCAGATCAGGAGGCTACTCCTGCTGCTGGTAACCATGGAAGCCGATACAATCTGTTCATGTGTGGAAGCAAACCCTAACTAAAAAATACAAAATAAGACAGCCTGGAGAGGCTGTACTTGCCCAAGACACACCACAGGAAGTGGTTTCCCAATGACCCTGGCGGTTAAAGGATCTGTGAACTGAAAAGAATAAATATGGCTCGGTGATAAAAGAGAACTTGTGCATTTATAAGCATATTGTTATACGCAGGACTGAATGTCAAAAATGCAAAGCCCAGTAAAAGTTTATGTGTAATGGTCCAGTCCAGTATGTGTATAGGACATAATTTTAACTACAATTTATGGTCAAGATGTCACAGCAACAGACCCTTGCTGTGTCTGTCAATCGCTAAATAATCCTTTATATGGAAGCTCATTAAACAGCCAGCTATGATCTGCAACGCTTATCCTCTGCAGGGTCGCGAGGGTGCTGGAGCCCATCCCAGCCATCTTCGGGCAGTAGGCAGGGGACACCCTGTACTGGTTGCCAGCCAGTTGCAGGACACACCTTGGGACAATTTGGCCCGGCCAATTAACCTCACATGAATGTTTTTGGAATGTAGGAGGAAACTGGTGTGCCAGGGGGAAATCCACACAAGCACGGGGAGAACATGTAAACTCCTCACAGGAAGGCTGGTTGCTGGATTTGAACCCATGACCTCAGAACTGTGCCGTGGGCGCGCTAACAGCTCAGCTTCCGTGCTGATCAAAAAAAAACTATGTTCGTTGTTAGGACACTTTATGATGAAAGTCAAAAATGAGCCTCAACATTTATAAGTAACTCCGGGAATTTTTTTTTATGGCGCTTTGGGTTGAAAGGTTCCTATTTTACAGTCTGTCTTGCTGTGAGTAAATAGGTGTTGCGTTGTTTGTGTAAGGTTTATTATCGCTTAATAAGATGAATTGCAACCATTAATACAGGGAGCAATTGGCAGAGATTGACAGGTATGTGAATGTGAATGTATACTGTAATCGCTACCTCTACGATTCAGTGATGTGTTAACATAATGACATTCTAACACTGTTTCAATAACATTTTTTTAAAAGGTTACATACAAGTATTTTTTTTTGCAAATCTCTTTGGATTAGGCTTAATTTTGAATGTCTGTGCATGTATTTAGAGGTATACATGTAATACCTACCAATATTATGTAATTTAGTGTTTTCCTCTTTCTGCAGTTCAGCAATTTACTCTATAGAGCTATGCCATTACGAATGATGGTTGTTTATAATTTTATGAACATTAGAGGCAGGACTACATAAGTTATTGTACTTTCCCCATTATTTCTTTGATACATAGAACATGTTTGTACATTGGTGTTCACGAATGATTTGTGTTTTTTTCTTCCCCCACTGTAAATCTTTTTTTTTTTTTTTTTGCAGTACCCCAGGAAACCTTTAGGCATCAGCCACATAGCCCATGTGGCAAAGGAAACACCCTCTGATGGTGTGAAACACCATCAGAGAGCACATTGAAGCCTACAAAGAACTGTTGTCAACAGTGCAGATAAAAACTGCACTGGTATGGTCATGTCACAAGATGATCAGGACAAGCCAAGATAATTCTCCAGGGTACAGTCCAAGGTTGCTGGAGGAGAAGACAGAAAAATAACTGGGCCGACAACATCAAGGAAAGGAATGGTGTCAACATGAATTGTCGGCAGTGGAGAAAGCTACCCAGACGGTTAAGGGATCTGTAAATAAGTCAAGTCAAGTCATATTTATTTGTATAGCCCTTAATCACAAAGAGTCTCAAAGGGAGGCACAGACCACGGATTATTGCAAACCACAGACTATTATTACACCATCTGCTAATCTAAAACCTACATGAGGGCAAGAAAAACTCAAAAACCTCAACATGAGGAAAATGAAGAAACCTTGAAAAGGGACTGTTCATGAGGTAATCCCCCTTCCAGGATGACCAGGCTGTAATGGATGTTGCAATAAAAAATAATACACAGATATTGTCAACATGAAATATAGGTTATTCATATGCTATAGAATAGAAGTGTGTTTTAGGCTTGGATTTAAACATTTTCACTGAGGTTGCAAATCGAATCTCAGGGGGAAGAGCCTTCCACAGCACCAGGCCCCGAATTGAAAACGCTCTCGAACCTGCGGATCTCTTCTTGGCTCTTGGAATCACCAGTAGACCAGCGTTTTCATAGCGAAGGCTCTGGACCAGAACATAGGGGGAAATTAAATCTGAAGGATATGAGGGAGCAAGTCCATGCATGATTTTGTATAATACTAACAGAACCTTAAAATCACATCTTAAGCTAACAGGGAGCCAATGCATGTTAGCTAAAATCGGGGTAATGTGATCAAACTTTATTGTCTTAGTTTAAAAGCTTCGCTGAAGCATTTTGTACCAGCTGAAGGCTCTTGATTTTGGACTTTGGGACACCGGAGAGTAGTGCATTGGAGTAATCAAGATGGAGGGTAACAAACAGATGAATAATAATCCCCGCATCCTACCGAGACAGCATAGAGCGAATTTTAGCAATGTTGCAAAGGGGTTTTGGGGTTTTTAAGGGTTATTGTTCTATCTTCGTTATTCATTATCCATTAGCCGTTATCGGTCAGTTCATAATACGCTACAAAGCCTAGGAGCCGGGACACTTACTCTCAGCCAAAAGGCCAAGCTAAGGTCCTAGCCCTAAAGCCTTACTGCGATCATTGCGAAGATGGTAAAAAAGCTGTCCTAGTAATAATCTTAACGTGTGTTTGAAAGGACAGTTTGGGGTCAAATATGACACCTGACTTAGTCACTCTGGGTGATGTTACATTTGTCAATGTTCATAGCGTTTTTTGAGAACAAGTCACGGCATTTAGATGGACCAATAACCAATGTTCCCTCTAATTTTCCACGTGTCTGAGCGTTCACACAAAGTCGGTGAGCAACGCTTGAAACAACAGTGAGCCACCATAATCCCAAGTGTGGCAAGATAATTAATTATCAAACATGTGCGAAACTTGACATTAAGTTACATTTTGCTGAGTTTCCGGCAATGCTAAATTATTTTTCTCTTTTGAATAAATTGACTCATGTACTATTGCAAAGGTTGTACGGCCTACAAACGTCGTTTGTTCTTACAATTCTTTCACAAGACATCCATTTCTTTTTATTTCCTGATATATTTTGTCGCATAATATTAACATTTTTGGGGGCTTATTTAGTCGGTTGTAAGATACAGAACTGTACTTAATCACATTTTTGGTGGAAATACAATGTTGTCAACAAGATTCACTTGATATACAGTCATTTGAAATTATTTGAATGCAACACAAACTTTTTATTTTTTTTTCTGTGGTTTTTTTTTCTACTTTTTAAAAAAAATTCTTAAAAAAAATATCATTGTGTTTATTTTTCCGAGCTGTTACTTTTTTCTTTTTGTTCTCTATTTACTTTTTTCCTACATTTCTTTTTTTCCCAGCTTTTCACTACTTTTTCATTTTGGTATTTTTTTCTTTTTTGTTCCATTCCCCCCTTCCTTTAAGTCAATTTGTGCATAATTTTACTTAATATTTGGTCATGTTGGGATTAAAGAAGCAAAAACAACCTGAAGAGCCGTTTAAGACCTGAAACAGATTCCTTTTTAGTGAGCCGAGTCGAAGAAGCCGGTTCTCGACATACTCTACTAACTTTACTCAACTTCGTTCGACTTCAAAATACTGCATTTAGGACTCAACGTCAGGGGAACCCGTGTATTTTTACCTTCATGCACTGTAACTTTGACTTAAGTCGCTTCTTAATAAGTAATTTTGAGCCCTCATTTTTGTGCGCTGGCTAGATTTTCTTGTGCGCTGAGAATGTGCGAGAGGTGCGCACGCGTGCAGCTTAGAGGGAACACTGCCAATAACTAACATATCGGTATTTTCAGAGGTAAGGCACAAGAGTGACATCCATTCTTTTATCTGAGTGAGGGAGGCCTCCAAATTTCCACAGTTTAGTGTGGCAGATTCCTCCATCGGAAGATATAGTTGATTACATATATTAGGAACATTCTACCATTGTCATTATTTTTTATGTAATTTGTACTTTGAGCTTCTCATTTCCTTTCAAAAATATAAATAAATCATTTCATAACATGCAAAGCCAATCGCCTGTTAAAATTAATTTGCTGTGTTCTGTCACCCCCCTATGGCTAGTTTTCTAATGCAGTTTAGAGAGAGAAAAAATAGAGAAAGTTTTCGGGAAATGAACAGAAAGAAATAGAGCTAGAGAGAGAGAGAGAGAGAGAGAGAGAGAGAGAGAGAGAGAGAGAGAGAGAGAGAGAGAGAGAGAGAGAGAGAGAGAGAGAGAGAGAAAAGGTGTGAAAGAGAGAGCGATAAAGAAGGGAGATATATAAGAGATACTGAAAGAGAGTGTAAAAGAGAGAAGGGGAACACTACTACTAGATAGATAGATAGATAGATAGATAGATAGATACTTTGTTCATCCCCGAAGGGAAATTCACATTTCCAGCAGCATCCCTGAGCTGAGAACAATCGAGAACAATCGAAAATAACACGGGAGCTGCTGGAGTGGCTGCAGTAGTATGGCTCAATACAATACAGTTTGTGTATAATTTAGCATATTAACATCCAACTAAGCACGGCAGCGCAGTGGTTAGCGCGTGTGCGGCACAGTTCTGAGGTCGTGGGAACCTCCTACGTGGGTTCAAATCCAGCTACCGGCCTTACTGTGCGGAGTTTGTATGTTCTCCCCGTGCTTGCGTGGGTTTCCTCCGGGCACTCCGGTTTCCTCCCACCTCCCAAAGACATGCATTTCAAGTGAATTGGTCGGTCCAAAATGTCCTTAGGTGTGACTGAGCGAGTAAGTTGTCTGTCCCCGTGTGCCCTGCGATTGGCCGGCAACCAGTTCAGGGTGTCCCCTGCCCACTGCCCGGAGATGGCTGGGGATGCCCCCCCGTACGGCTGATGAGATGAGAACATCCAACCATCCATCTTGGAGAGTGAGTGTCGATGCCTTTATTGGCCACTCGATAGCGCTAACGGATCGCTAGAATGCTGTGCATAGTCTCTATAGTCGTTTTGTTTTTTTGTTTACCCAAAATAATTTTTGGTTGTAAATATAATTTTTGTGGTGTTTTAAACTCATCAAATATTTTCAATTAACCTAAAAAAATATGACGTACTTTTTGGCATTAAGTTTATTTTGAAAGTCTTTCGCCCTTTCAACGAATGTTTTAATGTACAACCGGAACTGTGAATGGGAAAGGCGATGAAACATCCGGGTTGACTAGACATCGTGAAGTCACTGTGAACTGGACAAACACTTCATCCACCAGCACAACCATCATCTTCGGATGCCTACATGTCTTCTGCCGTGAAAGACGCCGTATAAATCGCATTGTTTATCTTGTATTTGTCTGCTGTTGTTTCGTGTTCGTGTTCCCCCTCCGGTTGGACTCATTTTTTTTCTCCCAAGCCTCAGCGCTTCTTCAGTAGTCGCTAGAACATGGTGGTACCCTGCGGCCAAGAAGAAGACCAAGCAGCTCAGGGACGTAGAGTGAGTGTCTTTAAATAAACATTTCATTTCTCAATCGAACTCTCAGCTGCCGTTCCTGGAAATTCCCGATTACCCATTAGACGTTGAAGGCGACATTCGACCTATTTATTGTGGAGTTCGACACAAAGCGGCAATTTGGCGTCCAAAGTTGCCATCAACTTTTTGGGTGACATAAAAGATGGCGACATCGGAGGAGACATCAAGTGCACTCTGATGGAACACTTTTAACACCCCTTTATATCTTTGGATTACTTCTCTTTGTTATTATTGTGGATATCCTCTGTTTAAGTGGCGCCAGTTTAAGAGGAACATCCAGCACCACCTCAACCAGGATGATGACCGAGAAAAGCGATGGTTTCCCCTCGTTGAGATTTTGAGTGTTAGGGGGCAATTCATTACATGGAGACTCGCCTGACATGCCGAGGACGGAGTTGCCACTACCCGACGGCTGGGAGGAAGCCCGAGACTTTGACGGCAAAGTCTACTACATTGATCATATCAACCACAGCACCAGCTGGATCGATCCCAGAGACAGGTAAAACCAACGGGTGGGGGTCATGGGCGTAACTATGCTTTTTTGGGGTGTGCCCAAAAACCCTCCAAATTCAACCCAAGCACCCCACCAAAGAGGGATTTCACGAGCATATTTCTGCTTTTATTTCGTTCTACGATGGATACGGTGCAAATAAGAAAAGGACAGTTTCAAACAAAGTCCATATGCCAACCCAAACCCCCAAAAAGATAAAAAAGGAAGTGTTTACTTGAGCGCCTCTAAGAATTTCACATACTTGCATGCGCAACAAAAGGAGCTGCAAGGACGATTCCAGTCAAAAGAAAGCATCAGTCAGTACAATATTTTTTTAGTTAAGCAGATCAACTTTAGATATTTTGAAAAAACGCCAGATAAAAAAAATAGAAAAAAGTAAAACAAAAATGTGAATAACACAACGTCTGAAAAACTCCACTGCCTTAAAATGGTTCAGACTATTAGATTCCTAGCACCACTCTCGCCCTTTTCTCCACTTGTCTTTTGCTCGGCTAGTCACTGGAGGCTCCAGTGTATTACTCTAAGAGTATGTTATACAGAGCTACTGTATGTTCCATGATTCTACTGTATGTGTGTGTGTGTGTACTCTATTAGAAATAGTGGGTTGGATTCCTTAATTGCTAGGGTTGTAGGGGCACCATTTAATGTGTGTGTCTTGGGCAAATACAGCCTGGTGGCGTCCAATCCTTTCCCGGCCAATATGTTTCAAACCTGGGGCCCTTCACAAGATAGGCAACTGTGCTAACCACTGCACTACAGAAATATTAACAAAACTGGACATTCCGTAATAGTGTTTTTGCCAACTACAAAGTGAAGTGACACCTCAAAACTGTTGAATAATCCTAAATCACTGTAAGTGAAAAAAAATCAATATGAACAAATAAATAACCAGCCAGACACCCGGGGTGCTCAGCACCCCCAAAGCTCCGAACCTAAAATCACCCCTTGTGGAAATGATGCATCCGCCAAGAAAGTGTTGAATGCTATTGAAAGAGTAATATATGCATTATTCTGTGTAATAATCCCATTATCAATCGGACTACACTGCCGTTCGTTTAGAAATTCCTTTGTTTTTAAATGAAAAGCACTGTTTTTTCAATGAAGATAACGTAAAACTAATCAAAAGTACACACCCTTATATTGTTAACGTGGTAAATGACTATTTGAAGTCTGTAACGCAATATCTACAAAGACAGTGTTGGGCAGGTTAATTTAAAAAAATAATTACTTCTAGTTACTGACTACAAACTGAGTTAGTGACTGAATTACTCGATAGTAAAACTAACTAGTTACCAATGAAGGTTAACTATTTTCGTTACTCTAAAAATAAATTGTATGTCAAAAAATTTTGACATTTTCTGAGCAGTTAGAGAAGAACATACAAGTCGATGTGTTATAGAACCACGTAATATTTATTGCACCCCGCCAGCAACAGATTTACCCTGCATGTGCAACAAAAATAAACAGTACCCAATATCATAAAATAACAATCAGCAGTAAACAATATGAATTGAGTTTAATAAAATTAATCTAACTCACATCCTGACACAAATGGTCAAGTATGAATTGGCCACTGAACTTAATATGAAGTGAGTTTCACTCTGTAGCATAAATCAGTGTCAATTCAGACAACTGGGCAAGTTTGAATGAAATAAGTAATGAATGAATGAAAAAATGGCACCCTAATTTCGAACATGATAAAAAAAATAACAAAACTAAAAGTCGTAAAAGCAAAAAAAAAAACAAAAACAGAAAAAAAAACAATGTTAACATAAATAATCCGAAAAGGAATAGGAAAAAGTATGTGCAAATTTAATTTTATCCCCCGACTTCCTGAATAATTGTCTTGCAGATAGATCTCTGCTGTATATACATGTTACAAACACCTCATGAATATACACATTTACATACTGTAGGTTCTGTGGATAAACAGTCACTTACTTGTCATCATTATTACTTTCACTGTTTTCACCGTCATCATTATCATCACTGCTGTCTCCAAACTTTTTCAGTATACTCTATAATAAGAGGATTATAATAACAATAATTCTCATTGGTACTCATGGTGACAACTCACTGTTTTGTGGTGTGTGTTTTCCATCATACAAAGTATCTTTGGACCTGCTGCTAGACTCTAGCTAAGAGGGTTTCTGCGCGCAGGCAGCAGGACCATCCAATGTTAAGTGTCCTAAACTGTGCATTAGAAAGACAAGACATGGTAGCTCAAGCCAGATGCCTCCAGCATCGAAGCTCCCACTTAATTGCCCTAACTATGAGTTGTGCAGATGTGGATGTTTTGTGTTCTTATGAAAAGTTATCTTTATGTGATTTTATCTCCATTTATTTAGTTTTTGTTTAGTTTTCACCATCATCACCAACATATCTATTCACCTCATTGTTTTGTTTATAAATATTGATCCAGATTGTTATAAATTTGCATAATATAATGGTGACAGAAAAAATAACAACAATAACAAAGTTCAGCAATAACAATAAGAATAGTCATGAAAATGATAATAATTATGACAACAATAACAACAACAAAATAATAGTCCTGATGAGTTTTATGATTATATTAATTACAAGCTTAATCAATCGCTTCACCCTTCGATTGACTGTATTAGGCTTCCGCCCACTGACATTATTTGAATACCGATAAAACTACTAATAATACAATAATAGTCACATAACAGTTGTAATATTAATCATCATAGTAATAATTTAATGATTTTGATCCCTTAACCACTCGGCACCATTTCCTGTGGTGTGTCTTGAGCAAGTACAGCCTAGTGGGGCCCATCCCTCTCCAGGCCAACATATGTTTCCACCTGGTCTCAAAATGATGACCTTTCGTAGGTAGATGAATTTGTTAACCACTGATACAAGTTTATTTGGCAATACTGTCTATTTTCACAGCTAGGTCTAGATTAACTCTGTGATTACTGAATAATATCACTTTGGTTTTGCATGAATTTAAAAATAATTTATTTATATCCATCTATGTTTTAGGTTAATTAATGTACTATTAATATTTGTTGCTAGATTAATATTATTATCATTGGAATAGAAAATGTTAGTATCATCTACATTAATGACAAATTTGAATTGTTTTGAAACTTTAGATATATCAATGATATATCAATTGAATAGCTTTGGACCCAGGACCAAACCCTGTGATACCAAACTACAGATGTCCATATATCTAGATGCCAACCCTCCCATTTTCACATATTGTTGCCTCTCAGTCAAATAGCTTTGAATTCATCCCAAAGCCACCCCCCTGATGCCATTTTTTAATAGTAACCTATGCTATTACCTTGTATGTCAAAACAATCAGTAGATGTTTTATTTTTACAATTTTCTACCACGTCTATTATATCTGATTCCATTACTCCAGACAGAAACATGGTCTTTGAGTTAATTTTTTTATCAAGTCAAGTCAAGTCATTTTTATTTGTATAGCCCTAAATCACGAAGCGTCTCAAAGGGCTTCACAGATTATTACACTATATTACACAGACTATTTTTCAGACGACGAGAAGAGTAGGTTATTCATAAGCTATGGAGTAGAAGTGAGTTTTAAGCTTAGATTTAAACATTTCCACTGAGGTTGCAGATCGGATCTCAGGGGGAAGAGCATTCCACAGCACCGGTGCCCGGATGGAGAACGCTCTCGAACCAACAGAACACTTCTTTGCTCTTGGGATCACCAGACGACCAGCACTCTCAGATCGTAGGCTTCGGACCGGGACATAGGGGCAAATCAGATCTGAAAGATAAGAGGGAGCAAGTCCATGTATGATTTTGTATAATACTAAGAGAACCTTGAGATCACATCTAAGGCTAACTGGGAGCCAATGCAGGTTTGCCAAAATCGGTGTTATGTGATCGTACTTTTTTGTCCTAGTTAAAAGCCTTGCTGCGGCATTTTGTACCAGCTGAAGAGACTTGATTCTAGACTTCGGGAAACCAGAGAGTAGTGCATTACAGTAATCGAGACGGGAGGTAACAAACGCATGAATTATAATTTCCGCATCCGATTGAGACAGTATTGAACGGATTTTAGCAATGTTACGAAGATGGAAGAAAGCGGTCCTAGTAATTTTCTTTACATGCGTTTCAAAGGATAGATCAGGGTCAAATATGACACCTAAATTTTTAACTTAGTCACTCTGTGTGATGTGACATTTGTCAATGTTCACAGCAGTTTTTGAGAATAAGTCACGGCATTTAGATGGACCAATGACTAACATTTCGGTCTTTTCAGAGTTAAGACGCAAGAAATTGAGTGACATCCACTTTTTTATCTCAATGAGGCAGGCCTCCAAAGCACTCAGGGATATTTGCAGACAGTTTTGGTCGAACATTTACAAAAAAAAAAATCTAAATTCTCCACAATTATTTTCTAAATGATAATTTTCACTGTTCTTACTAATAAATAGTTTGGGTATGCATTACTTATATTACCTTTTATTAAAGTAGTTGAAATTTCCCAAACACCTTTAATATGGCATTTGTCCTTATGTGATTAATTTGTATAATTTAATTTCTTACTGGCTTTTTTACTGACTTATTGTTAACTATAACTTGCTTCATTGGACATTTTTTATTATACTCTGTACAGAAAATGTCTCCCAAATTTTCAAACTCACTTTCCACATCATCCATCCCATATATAGAATTCTAGGTTTGTTTGATTAAGTCCTCATAAAGAGATTTAATTGTCTCTTTGGTCTTTAATAGTCTGTAAATACATTATATAGTTGATTTTTGACCAGTACCCTTACAAGTAACCGTATAAAATAGAAAAAGATAAAAAATTTAAGAAATGGTAAAAGGCCAAACTCACTTCGTGTCCTTGAACGCAAAACGCTTCCCGTACGCGACGTGAAAATTTGCTACTGTACTTTAAAAAAAAATTCACAACAAAAGTAAACAGTTCAACAATAAAATACATAATAAGGTGCATTTATCACTACAGTGTAAATAGAGCAACCTGAGACAAATGAGACATTCTGTACCTGTTCCATCACGTATCCAGCCAACTAGACTATCCTACACCTTCTCAAACTAGTGATTGTATCCGAGGAGCATAAGCTTATTAAACTTCATGTCAGATACCTTGTTCCTCATCACAAAAGACTCTCAAACCAAGCGTTAACAACAAACCAGCTTTTGCGTAGTGCAGTTTAGTGTGGCTGTCAAAAAACCTTTTGCTCTTCTAGGTCAGATACCTGCCTAACAATACAAGCATTTCTACCTTTATACACAACCAAATTATTGTTCACCACCTTATGGAAAAAACAAGAATAACAATGAATTACAAATATACAATTTGACGTATGGGGATGACAAATAAATAGAGCAGAGTACACTCACTATGGCTAGTAGTTTCTTCAATTTATTCAAAGTAACACACCACTTTTTACCATCAATACTGGTAAGAGCATTGTAACGGCAGACAAAAAAATGTTGGATTAACCCTTGCTTCACAGCGTTATTTGTAACTGCGTTATTCTCAACACTGTAGATAGTTATAGAGGCCCATTTCCAGCAACCAGTACTTCAGTGATCTAGTAGCACATTGTGTTTGCCAATTGTTTCAAAAAAGTAATATATAATTAGAAAAACTTGTGTAAATATGTTGAGAAAAGTTCAGCAGGTTAAGAAGTTATAAAACTGACCTTCCTTTAAGCTAGTCGAGTATCTGGAGCATCACTTTTGTGAGTGTGACTAAACTTTCACCCCGAAAGAGAACTTTAATGTGAAACTTGATGGTCTATTTTTTTTCTAAGAAATGAAGGCTATTCCATGTGAGGAATTGCCAAGAAACTGAAGATATCCTACAACGGTGTGCACTACTTCCTTCAGAAAATAGGACAAACGGGCTCTTACCAGAGTAGAAAAAGAAGTGGCAAGATAACAAGTACATGGGAGTCTCTAGTTTGAGAAATAGGTCCTCAACTTGCAGCTCGGTTAAATAATAGCCGGACAACATGTGTGTCAACTGCTACAGTGAAGGGGCGCCTTCAATGCCTCTCCTCCACTACATGGTTCCAGCATGCCACGCCACGGGTACCAAGGACTTTTCCAAGTTGCCTCTTCCATTACAAGGTCGTACCAAACCATGCATGGGCGACATACCTCCCTCTTGTAGTCAAATTTGCGACATACACTACATCAAATTGGCTTATTTTTTAACCTGTGTCATTATTTTATATCCATCATATTTTAATAAATTACTAACTCAATTCAGTTCATAATATGACATGAGAGACTGATGCTTATAATGATGATTTCTTTTTTCCTGGTAAGATTATTGTTATTATTACTCGTGGTATTGTTATAATGGCAAGATAATTACTGTAAAATTTTGACTATAAGCGCACCTGATTATAAGGCGCACCCAGTATATTTTTAAAAGAAAAAAAATATTTCATACTGAGTATAAGCCGCATGTGCCCACATTGAAAAACAAAATATTTACAAAGAAAGTCAGTACACAGAAATAGTTTTACTAATTATATATATATGTATATATATATATATATATATATATATATATACATAAAATCATTTCAAAATATACTCACCAGAGAAACAGAACTATTAGTCTGAAACAATAAACCCGAAAAGTGTAAAGCCGAGGTGACTTACCAGTACGTCCTTTGGCCGTCTTCAACTTCTATGAATGTCCACGGAAATGGATTTGTAACATAAAGGTTCATTCTTAGTATCCAAATGTGTAAAATATTTACTCCAACACACACAATAATGCCAACAGATAAGAGAAAAATGCCTTAAACACATCTGCTTTGTTGGACCTTGTTTTATGTACTTCGTTCATTTCGCCACATTTCGTTTACAAATGAACAGACTGGTAACATTATTCCCATTATGGTAGCCCTCCCTCTTCGCTTGCCACCTTTTCCATGATGAGGGTCTGTCCATGCTAGTTTTGTTCATGCACTAAGCCTAAAGTTACATTAAACTTCCGGCTCTCTCGACACATATATTCCACCATATGTTCTCACTCTTACCTTTACTGCTTGGTGCCCCTTGTGGCCGTTAAAAAAATGCAGAAATTGGCTGCATCCTTTCATAAGCTGCAGGGTTGAAAGGTTGGGGGAAAAGTCACGGCTTATAGAAATTTACGGTGATATTATATCATTCCCACCATTCATAACTATTCTCTCTATGTCATGTTTTTTTTATTCATCCATTTTACCAATATCCCATAAACCTTTATTGCTGAAGAGAAAGGTGGAAACATACACATTTTATGCATTAAATATGAATCAGCAGAAATTCCTTAAATTCAAGGTTCATTATTCATAAATGGCCAACATTGGTATCACCTACCCTCGGAAGTACCAAACTTTAAACATGACTGGTATCAGCAGCGATACTGATCAATGGTATTGATAATCCCCCAACCCTATTGTTGATATTTTCCTGATCTCTGCCTGTGTTACGATTATAATTTTGACAGATGTTTTTTTATTTTCGGTTTAAAAATAAAAAATTCCATAACAATAAAATTCTAACTAAATGCAGGAACATTTTCAATGTAAACTGATATGCATTAGATGGTCAAAATGACATCTGTAAAAATAAAAACAAACGCAATAATTAAAATTGAATATTTTTGAAAATCTCCCTGAAGAGTTGGGTGAAGTCAAGTCAAATTTATTTGTATAGCCCTTAATCACAAGATGTCTCAAAGGACTGCACAGGATTACAATTACACAATCGCCTGATCTTAAACCAACATGTGGGCAAGGAAAAACTCAAAACCTCAGCATGAGGGAAAAAAAAGCATGAAGAAAATTGAGGAATTTTACAAAAAGAGCATACTTGAGTGTGAATAGAATAGTCTACAGAAACCTAAAATATGAGATTTAATTGACTGGAAAGATATGGGATTTCTCATAAAGGAGAAATGGTTCAACTACTTGGGGATAGATGTTTGTCGCTCATTAGACTTTACTATCACACTTAGTATCTTATGTAAATTTTGAAGTGACCTACACAAGTTTCTAGTGCGTGCCACTTTTTGTTACCTGCTGTAAGAAATCCACACTGGTACAGTAATAGGCTTAGCATGTGCGAGATTTGATGTTCAAAAACACAGTATGGAAAACAGCTCTCATTCCCCCCACCCTCACTTCACCTTTATCGCTTACTCAAACCACTCAGACTTTGACACCAAATCCCTTTCATGCCTTGTGTCTGGTATGCAAGAGGATTAGGCTTGTTTTGCTTGCCTTTTATTTTTTATGTATTTTTTTGAAATTTCATTTTTACTTGATATTTCTTAATGGTGGTGACTTCGATATGATGTTACTGTTGCAGCATCCCTCGGGCCACCCCATTATTTCCTCTTTACTATACTCGTCTTATTTTGGGTGACGTTGATGGTTTCCTAAAAACAGGGTTCGTACAAGTGCTTAAAATCTGGTAAATGCTTGAATTGTAATATTGCTTTTCCAAGGTCAGGAAAATCCATGAACTTTGCGTGAAGTGCTTAAAATTCTTGCCATGTTTCTGGGCAGTATCACTCGACAGACCATCCATTAAACAAAGAAAAAATATAAAAATAAAATAACAAAGTCGGCTTCAAATTGACGCTGATACGGAAGCTGAGATTGCAATGCTTTGTATGGTGTTGTCATGTGAAGTCTCATCGCTCCCTACAGGTTCATTACAAAAAGGGGCATCAGGACAGGTAAATAACAGGGAGGTTGCAGTTTTATTGAAGGATGGCTCGAAAGAAAATACAAACCGCAGTTTAAACGTGGAACAAATTCTTGGACAGCGGGGATTTTGTAAGGTTTATTGTTCTATATTCGTTATCAATTATCCATTATCCGTTATCGGTCAAATCATATTACGCTACAAAGCCAAGGAGCCGAGACACTTGCTCTCAGCCAAGAGGCCGAGTCAAGGTCCTAGCCACAGAGCCAAGCAGCGATCAGTGTGAATGCACCGTTCCCGGAGGTACTGCAATACCGGGCAGCATGCTGACAAGTGTACACAAAAGCGATTCAAATCTTCACAATGGGTGAGTAAGGGCTTTTATAGTCATATGAGAGGTAACTTACGAAGATGACTTTTTTGCTAACGGTCTGCTCGGACATGCCTCACCTAAACAGAGCACTATGATATGTGTATTAGTGCAAAGATTATGTATCAATTATGGGCATTAATTTAGGGTTATGTAAAAAAAATAAGGAAGCATTTCCCAGTCGTAAATTATCATGGGAAGAACTTTATCAAACTGAAGATGTAAGCTACATATTACTGTTTTTTTTTACCTAACACATATGGGGAGAGATTTGTCTCAAAAATATTTACACACGTATTATTAAGATACACAAATATATATGTGATTTACACAAGATCTAAAAAACACGTCTTGATGAATAAACACACAATTTTAAAAATGGCATATGCAAATCACTGATATATTTGTGGCTCTCCGAAATACATGATTCATGCTGAATTTTTTCTTTTAATTGCACTGTATAAAAGAGGTGAAATGTTCTTGAGAGTGCTTAAAAAGTGCGTTAATTCGGCCATAAAAAAGGTGTACCGAACCCTGTAAAAATGAGTTACTTTTTCTTTTGAAAAAGCTTGAATGACATTGTGAAGGCCGAGGCTGAGCAAACTTCTGTAAAACCAACCAATAGGCAAGGTCATTTTTTGATGAGCTAATAAAAATTTTAAAAAGGATGTTTTTGCTAAACAATTATAAAAAAATTGTAACATTTTAAACTATAGAGTGGTATTTCTGAATAATAGCTGTATCAAGGGTGTCAAACATACGGCATGTGGGCCAGATCAGGCTTATCAATGGATTTAATCCAGCTCGTGAGACAATACTGGGAGAAGCACAATAGAAAAAAGAGCCACATCATGTCAAGCAATGACATGCATCTCTAAATATGTCCTCTTAATGTTGCTAAAGCCATACGCCACTTGCAGAGCAAACTCCCCACAGTACCTGTATTTCATGGTTGGTTGGTTGGTTGGATCCCTTAACCACTCGGGTTGTAGTGGCACTATTTCCTGTAGCGTGTCTTGGCCAATTAGAGCCTAGTGGCTCCCATCCCTCTTCAGGCCCACTCATGTTTCTACTCAGTCTCAAAACGAGGACCTTTCGCATTAAAGGCAAATGTGCTAACCACTGCACTACGGAAACAAGTATTTAGTGACGACTATTTATTAATTAGAGAGCATTTTATGAAAAACCTATTCCAATGTTATTTTCCATAAAATAGAAGTCACTTGTGCTATTTAAGGCAATACAATTCCAACATTTACTACTAAACTACTTTTTTTACCCCCAGTTGTCAGGACCAGAACGGAGACAGGACCCACTTGCGTGTGTTTCTCTTAGTTTTATTGGGAAGAAGGGAAGGGATTGTACACACAATCTGGAGATCGAAGGTTGCTCAGACGCGGAAGGGGTATTTCCGTGGCGAGCGATGGCGGTGTAGAGAGCGGAAAAACAGGTCAGTAGACAGGAGAGCAAAAACGTGGTCGAGATCAGAAAATGGGTCGAAGCCAGGAAACAGACGGGGGCCAGAACAGGAGTGAGTCAGGGTCGAAAAGCTTGCCTAGCGTGAGCTGAGCTTCGCGGACGGACTGACAGAAAGACGGGGGTTTAAAAAGTGACAGGGAGCCAATCAGCGTCCTAGGCAGTTGGTGCCAAAGGAGCGGGCACAGGTGCCTCGCATCAGTAATCATGACACCAGTGAATGGAAATTGTCAGCTTAAGTGCTAAATTGAAAAGTTGTACCTGGGTGTCTTTGCAGAAGTTTAAAGATGTTTTAGCTCCTTTACATAATAGATATAAAATATGACAGCGGCGTTCCCAAATTCATGAAACATTTTCATTAAAAAACAAAACAAAAATATCTCAACACAATAAATCAATCATTAAAATAATTTGCACTTAAATGAGTGTTTCACTGCCATTTATATCATTTATATCATTTGCATGAGTTTTCTAGAGTTATACAGTGAAAATGAATTAAATTGTTGTTTTGCCTTTTTTGTAACACTACAAGTTGAAACACTAATAGAGATAAAATCTTAAGCAAGGAAAATATATTGAGGGAAAAAATCAAATTTTACTTCTGTGAATCATTACCGTTATTTAATTGTTAGTCTCTGACAGGTCCCCAGCCCTCCGGCTAACGCACACTTTTTATGCAATTAATTTACTCGTCCGGCCCCAGTGAGAGTGTTTTTTCTACCATGTCGCCCCTGAGCTAAAATGAGTTTGACACTCCTGATTTGTATAGAATATAATTGAGAAACAATAATCATGTCTACTAATTATGTAAATAGATTCATTTAGAAAGATCAACACTATGAGAATCTGTATTAGGGCTCGACCGATTATCGGGCAGGCTGATTATCGGCACCAATATATGGGAATTTGACGGATATCAGTATCATCATTTTTAATTATTCAACTAGCCGGTTATTTAGGCTTAGATGCAGCCGAGCCGCTCTCTCCCTCTCTTCCCTTTTCTGTCTCGGACGCTACCTTCTGATTGTATAAGCAACCAGGGGCAGAGCCACATTAAGCAGGAGAATAACGTTAAAGCAAAGTAAACAATGGCAGCTTTGCTAACTCCTGAGTCCCGACATGCCTGTAAATCAAGACCACTGATAATATTGAAATTTTTGAGCATGCTCTAGTGGAAGACTGATTAGCTGTTACATAACATTAGTTTGTCAATCTGGCTCTAAATCAGAAGTGCCCGCACTTTTCAATTTGTTGAAATTTCGATGCACTTTTTATTAAGTCATGTTTGTTGTATTGAGGGTTGGTATTTATTTTTTGTAAAAAAAGACGCTTCTGAAGTTTTGATGTACTTTTATACAAGTTGCTTCCAAGCCTAATTGTTTTTCCTGCACTGTTAGTTTTTTGTTTAGACGAAAGATTAGTCTTGTTCGTTGTTTTGAAAGTCAAATTTACTGTAAAACGTTTCACGGAGCTATTTACGTTTTATTTGAATTTATAACAAATATTCTTTGTTTCTTATTGCAATATTAAAAAAAATGTACTCTAATTTCCAAGCTTTTACAGCAAATGAAGATCTGCTCAAAATATCTGTTATTAGCCTCCTCTTATACTAGTAAGCGGTATTGGCCTTAAATAATACATATCAGTTTATCCTTAATCTGTATTTGACAGATTTAAAAGCTGATCAAATGCCCACGTTCGGATTGTAACTGTGTTTGGTAAAAGTACCGCTACTGGAAAATAAACTTATTTTTCAAACAAACACACACACACATTCCTGAAACATACGGCATGAAGGGCTGAGCAGCACTCACTGGCCAAGTGTACGATTCAATCCAAATCCCTTTCACTGCCTGCCAAGTGCACGCGGTTCGAAGTTCAGCCTGAGGCCCCATAGACTGCTACAGACATTTTAGACTCCTTCCTGATTTACATACCGAACAGTATTAGGGCATATTATTTTCATGTTGCAAAAGATCAACAACACAAATAAGACCATCAGCAACACAACAAGAATGATTGACTGCAACTGCAACTCATGGAGAACTGCAATTCCCTCCGCATCTTCTGTGAGAATAAGTCAATCTGAAAATGGAATGATAATAGCATACTTATTTGTGTATAACGCACATTTCTTTGCCCAAAAAAACCCCAGTTAGGGTGTGCGTTATACACTAGGTTTTACCGTTTATTGATTTGTTGAAAAAAACACTGACCACAAAACGTTGGATCTAATGGTAATGAATGTTTAAACCTTACTAATGGTCCACCATCAGTATAGACAAACTATGAAAAGACATTAGGATCGGCTCGCTACAACGGGTCAGGTGTATCGACATTTCGTTCTGTGTACATTGTTACAAAGAATGACAATACAAAGGAAATTATTATTATTATTATTATTATTTTTACTCTATTTTTAGTTGTGGTACCTGAGAAAAATGTTAGAGAATGCGTAATACGTCATTCTGAAAGACAAATAAAGGCAAAAAAGCACGTTAAGGGAAACCACTCTTTGTTGTATCTGATAATGACTCTGGCTTTGAAGGACGTTAAATAAATACATTGTAAATTCAATGTTGCTATTGTGTTTATAGTTTAAGTTGTCAGCAAATGATTTTAACCATGGTTGTACGTATTCAACCACATTTGTCACTTGCAATGCTTGGAATAGAAGAGAATAATAGAATGATACAATATTGTCATTACAACATGTGAAATACACAATAAAATTAACATCCATCCCTGGTACTGTAAATAAAGATAGTGTGATGATCAAATAAAATCTAATGGCTTCCCATATGTCATTTATGACACTGGTGGTCCAGTAGCTAGGTTTCTGCGCTTTCACTGCCGCAACCCGAGTTTGTTTCTCATTGCATACAGCTGCTAAATTTGAGCCGAGAAAAAGTAAAAACAAATATTATACAGATTTAAAAAATAAGTAAATAAATTGAGATGCGCGTTCTACACAAGTACATGAATAAATACGGCACTTTGAAATATTTATATGAGTACCAGTGGTAATGTTTTGTTTCGTACAAAAACAGGGTGTCGATGTCCATATTTTTTAAAAGAAACTTAATGCAGGAAATTGTTTGAAAAATATAGTTCTAGCAGGACAAAATAGAAAATTGGTCGTAATTTTAAAGCACAAATATGTTGGTGTTGAATGAAAAGTCCCTTTAAAAATATGTAGTTTATAAAACATGTATACCAGTCTGTGTGTTTTCTAATATTTTGAACTCTCATTTGATGTAAAGCTTACCACAATATCACATTATAAGAGTATTACTGCCAAGAAACTAACAAGATTGAGGTGGCCCAACAGCAGCCAAGTCGAATATTCTACCTGAGGTATGTGCGACACGAATGCTTGGAAGCGGTAAACAACATATTTCAGATTGCTAGAATTGTTTCCGCAATCTAACTGGATGGACATGTTGCACCAGTTACCATTTACTCATGTTAAGAAATGCTGTCAACAGTCAGCAAACATCTAGGTTATCCGTTTAGTGGAATAAATATGATCCATGATGAGAAGTGTGTGTGAAAGAATAAAGACAGAAGATAACACCTGCAGATTTAAAAAAATACTTTTCTGAGACAGGGTTAATGATCATTTGAGTTTAAATGAATTGTCTTTGATGTCAATTGGGAAATGTAGAAACTTTACAAAATATTGACATCAAATGCTAGTCCTGGGATTGAAATGATATTATTTTTAGGCTTACTTGAATTTTTTGTTGAAAATAAGATACTTTAAAATGACTCTATACTTTATAAAAAAATAACAGATTAGTTCATAAAAATAATATTACAGAACAATTTATTTCATTTGAACGAATTAGAAATGTTTGTTTTAAATTCAGGTGCATTTTTATTGAACTTTTTCGCACAATAATTTAATTAATATTTAAACCTAGTCCCAATTTTCAAACTGTATGATATTATAGTTTACAGTTCACAGATCACTTAACTGCCAAGGTCGTCGAGGCACCATTTTCTGTGGTGTTTCTTGGGGAAGTACAGCCTGGGGGCACCTATTCCTTGCCAGGCTATTTTTTTTTGGTAGCGGTTTGCACCCTCACATGAAACAGATAGTACTGATTTCATCGTTACCAGTAGCAGGAGAACCCTCCTGATCTGACTCATGATACAGCACCTTCGTCATCTGGTTGATGTTGATTTTCGGTGTAAAGAGCCACCCCGCTCTCAGCATTGACTGGCAGCGGTTTGTGACAATACTAATACTGGAGAAAAATCTTGTTTTGAAAAAGAAAAAAGAAAAAGAAAAAAAGAGTATCACATTGTTCTGTGTACCTAACACATATATAACTACTCGAGAAATATAGTAAAACAACCTGTGTCTAACAGTTTTTTTTGTGTTAATTTCAATCACTCTTTTTTTCATTTTGTATTTCTGGGCATTTCTTTTCAAAATCACTAATTTGAGAGCTATTAACTTGTTTTAAGAAAATCACTCAATTGAGTACAGGTGACTGTAGTTCTTGGTGTTTAATACATTCGTCAGTCTGCAATGTTTATCAATCCAGCATGTAGTGACGCACCAATCTCATTTCGTCAGGCCACAGGAATGTTATCACCCAGATAAGGCAATGTTACCACTAACTCACACTGCACAGATATTCTGCAGATATTCACATTTTTAATCTAAACTGAGGCTTAGCCATGAATCACAGAGTATTTTGAGCTTTTTGTTGGATATAAAGATGAACATTTTGATTTTGAAGCCAAATGACTATTTCTGCCTAACCACCCCTGCTTGACTCAGCGTTCAGCTATGCAGCCTAGCCTCAGTGCCTTTGATTCCGCCATGTCCTATTTGTCAATTTGGTTTGGAGCTCCAAGACCTGGCCACATAGTTGTTTGTCTTGGAATTGCGAGCTGTTAATTTGCAAAGACATTCTGGATCTTCCCATGTTGTTTAAAGTGCCAGGCCATTAGGAAACTGGAAAACGAATCTGGAAAACTTGATCAATGGGAGCTTTTTATGCAGTTATTGATGTGTTTAATATGTCAAGAATAAAACTGTGAGTAACTAAGCTGGAATTTATACAAACAAACTTGTCATGATGATGAAAACCAAACTGTTTCAAACATGCCACTACTCTTGCTACACTGCCTCCAGGCACTCATGTCATCTTTATACACATATTCAGAACATCTCTCTCTCTTTAATGTATACACCTCACCCAAAGACATAATTTTTTTAAATTGGAAATTGGGAATACAAATTTAACAGTTAGTGGATCACGCAAATTGAGATGCAAAGTCAAGTTTTGGATTGCATTTCCCTTTTGGGCAAAGTCATTGGCACATGATAATGAAAAACCCAAAGAGTAAGATGGAGCCTTGAAGGAAACTAAAGTCCTGAAATGGTGTTGATTTTCAATATTGTTTCGGTTTGGGAGAGTGGACTGTCTTTTTGGGGAAAATGCTGAGTCATCAATACCAAAAGTGCTGAGTCAGCTTTGTTTTGTCATTTTTCAAATCTAGGGTAACCTACCTGACTGCATGAGAGGGATGGTGGTCATATCTAAACTCCTTCCTTTTTTCTTGGGCAGACAGACTCACAGAAAGACAAATAAACAGAGATTATGTATAAATATATAAATATAGTTAGATCCCAAACAAAAACATTATCATCACCCTAGCTTTGCTCTCGGGTGATGACAATTTGGCACAAACATTACCACAGTCGGCAGCACGGCGGCGCAGTGGTTAGCGCATGTGCGGCACAGTTCATGTCTTGGGAACCTCCTGCGTGGGTTCAAATCCAGCTCCAGACTTCCTGTGCGGAGTTTGTATGTTCTCCCTGTGCTTGCGTGGGTTTCCTCCGGGCACTCCGGTTTCCTCCCACATTCCAAAAACATGCATTTCAGGTGAATTGGCCGGTCCAAATTGTCCCTAGGTGTGAATGAGCGTGTGAGTTGTCTGTCCCCGTGTGCCCTGCGATTGGCTGGCAACCAGTTCAGGGTGTCCCCTGCCCACTGCCCGATTATTGCTGGGATGGGCTCCAGCACCCCCGCGACCCTACTGAGGTTAAGCGGTGTAGCTAATGAGATGAGATGAGATTACCACAGTCATTGCAGTTTAGCTCAGTTCCGTCAGTAGTTCTGCTTTTGGCAGCTATATAACAGGGTCCGGGAACCTATTTGACTCGGAGAGCCATGAAAGCAAAATATTTTGATTTCCTTATCTCTCTGAGAGCCAGATTATATATTTCAAGACTAAACTCAACTAAAACATTTACTCCCCATTGTGACATTTGATGATTTAATCAAATGTATAATTATAATATCTGAGCCTGTGCCCAATATCAGCCTGTTTTGGCTGTACTCATGTTACGTACGGGTGCTTGAAATCCTTCAAAATGCTTACATTTTAATGTTCATTCCACTTCAAGTTTATTTTTCTTCCACAGTCACGTTTAATCTCTGTGGTTCATTTTTAGCGTAATTATCATGCATACAGGTGTCAAAACAAGGTGCAGACAAAAAATCTAAAGTAAAACTGTGACTAAATCCTCAACCTAAAAGGATGAGTGGTGTATTAAAATTGAATTCCGGGTTGTGGTTACAGTTCTAACTTTGAGGTCCTTAATTGCCATTCATTGCTTTTTAGAGTTGTGAATTCTATTTGTTGTCTACAAATATTTGTCTTAAAAGTCCTTCATTATTGATTTCATATCTTGCACAAAACAAACGCTGCAAAAATATCCATGGAATGCTAAAAGACGCACCTCACTCTTGCGTGTGTATTCTGATGTATGTTTTTGACTACGAAATACAGGAAAAAAATGGGGAAAATCCAAATGACATTTCTTCGGCTTTAAGGGTAGAAAAGCAGTACAGCGCTATAACCGATTGTGCAGAGGTCACTAACGTATGGCTCGCGAGCCAGATAAGGCTTTTTTCATGATTACATCTGGCACGGTGTTAAGGAAACAGGCCATTGTAATCTTCTCTGTTACTTGCCAAAACAAGCTGTCTGTTCGGTCCAAAATATATAGGGCAAGGTTTAAACTACCGTAGTTTACACACACGGTTTAACACCTACAGACCTTGGCTGTAGGCAGGGTACATACGGGTGCTTCAAATCCTTGAAAATGCTTGAATTTTCAAGGATTGAAAGGTTTCTTAAACCTTGGGTGAAGTGCTTGTAAATGCTTGAAATTGCTGCCATATTTCTCAAAAAGTCTGCTTAAGGATGACGCCGATACTGCTATTTAGTTGCTTCGCTTTGCCATTGCATGTCTTTTCCCCTCGTAATTAACTGCAGCTGGAATTAGTCTGTACAGCATTGTCCTATGAAGCATCATCACAGCCTAAGGGTTGCGCCCAAAAGGACAGGTGCACTGCATGCTAGGGTGGTCCTTAATGGGGGTCGAAATTTTTTGGGGGGAAATATTGGGCTCTGACCCCCCGCATATGTTCTTATATCGATAAAAACACACTGTGTGCAATTTTGAACAATTTGGATAATATTTAGAGGTAGCTCAACGACTTTGAAATTTCCCAAAATGGTAAAATTTTGGCAATTTTCGAGAAAAAACGGAAATCTTAACCCTATGTGTACGGCGTTTTAGAACATCCAATTTCAGTCCATTGCTTATAATTGTAACACAAGAAAAGTTACAAGTAAATATAACAATATTGTATTTATTTTTACCTCAACAGCCACCACCCTTTCGAGGTTTCATTCACTGTGCGTGATCGGCATTTCCAAATAACATCCAAATTTGGGCGTCAATAAAATGAACTAAATTTGCAACTTCACCAACACAGATCATGTGCATTATGCAAAACAGTGTGAAAACAAATCTTACAGTTTGATGTGCATACAGTACAAAAACAATATGATAAGTGAAAATAGAACCAAGTCAACACCAAACAGTCTACCGAGTAATAGTCGAATAATAATTTCCAAATCACCAGTTCAGAGTTCACATAAAACAGGCCGATTGTCTTTGGAAAAACAATGCGTTTGCTCTCAGTTCAGCAATTACCTCAACGAATCATTAAGTTTATCATTGTAAGCCTATCATCAAATGTTGTGTATGTTCACAAAGTGTTCATTTCTGTTTCACGATGGTCTGTTTTTGAGTATTCGGGAACCTTTTGCGATGTTCTGCAACCACCAGTAACAGGTACTGTAATTGTTCTTCATTGTGGGTGAGACGACCATTGAAGTTTTGAATCAGTGCGACGCCTCGCTCTGCGTGGTCATTGATGACAGACAATGCTTTCACCTTGTCACATGCCTCTCTATAATCAATGCGGCCATTCCATGTGGTCGGTTCTGCATCCAAGAAGCTGGTGGAGATCTCGAGAAGCTGCAGCAGCTTGATGGTATTAGTGGTTGCAAAATCTGCGAGTTTCTTGTCATTGACACACTTCAGATCCACCTGGCCTTTAACTTCTGGTTCTTCCGCTCCTGGGGTTGACTTCATGGCACTCGAGATGTCAGTTTTCGTTTCATGCGATACGTCGGGATCAAAAAGGGACAAGCCAACAAGGACTTCAGAAAGATACCAGAGATGAGTTGCAAACTTTTTGCTTGTCGCTTGAGAGATGGCTTTGTTGATGTTCCCATAGTTCACCAGGTCCTTTAGAAAAGCGAGATCATGGCGAGGAGCACTGGCTGCCACAGAACACAGGAACCAAGCCTTAACATATATCCTAGCATAGAAAAGACACACGTCACGAAGACCTTTTTCCTCACGGGCAGTCAGTCGGAACTGGTGTCGAAACATCCACACCTTGAATGAATATATGACCTTGGCCATCCATCTCGCCTGATGCATCGACCCTGGTGCCATAAACTTCACTTCTCGCTCAGGTATGCCTCCGAGATAGACAAGGACAAGCTCGAGCAACTCCCGGTAGTCGTCTCTTGGTTGGTTCGCTTGAAGGGTTTCAGAAATGAAACCGTTGAGGCTGTCTCTAACATCTGCGATGTTCTGTCTGGTGTACTCATCACTGTTTACATTCTGAAAGTCACTGGAGTCGATGAAGCTCCATTGCGTTTTAAATCGCTTGAAGATTTGGATTTCTGGACTAGAAGACGATCCCATGCACGTCCAAAATGCACAACCTGCAATAAGCTCCATGACATGGTGACGGCATCCCAAGTGCATCAGGTCACGGCCAAGCATCTGCTCCAAAAGCACGCAAGCTCCGGATTGGCGACCGGTGTTGGAACTGGTTGTGTCGAAGCACATACCCTTCACCTGATCAGATATACCCCACTGATTTAAGGTGTCTATCACAGCACGAGCCTGTTCCTGTCCCGTGCCAGATCCAAGTTTCGGTACAGCCAAGAGTTGTGAAATTCCAGGTCCAGACACTAAAACTGGTAGCCGATCTACCTTCTCGGAGCCAGTCAAATCACGAAGAAGTTTACCATCCCAGTGAACAACCATTTGAGCTTTTGGATCAAAGGCTTGCTTAATAGCTGTGGCCTGTGTTTTTCTGTGTTCATGCCGCTGTCGCCGAATTGAGCTTCGATTTAAAGAGAATTCTGAGAGATCATGTCCCAAACTCTCTACAGTGGCTGTTGCTGCAACTCTGATAGTCTCTTTGCATTCGATGTGTCGATACAAAAAATAACCCAAAACTTGTTGAATCGAAGGTAGTTTACACCCTGTTATATCCTCTTCATGAGGCAGAAGATATTTTTTTGATCTCTTCGATGAAGCCATCTTGATTTTTGTGACACGTTTGACAATCAGAACTCAGTGTGGTGAATATCTGAAACCACTAAGGCACTGTGATACTAATCGATAATAGAAAGCCAGTCAAAACGAATGCCACAATAATCCCAATCCATTTTGTGACAATTGTTCTCCTTGAAATCCGAAAGACAGTCAAAATTATTTACTGGTGTGGTCAGATAAGTATTTCGTTGACATGTATTTATGCAGTTTTATTATTGAACAATTATTTATTGTGCCAGTAACTTTGTACACTAGGTCTGATATAATGTGCGAAAAATCCTTATTTTTCATACCAAAATTTCAGAGGACTTGAGCGACCTCTAAATATCCTTTGATTTTGATGAAACTTTGCCTAATTACGTTTTGTATATATTGGAACATATTCAAGGGGTCAGAGCATGAAATTTTAAAAATCGAAAAATAAGGACCACCCTACTGCATGCTAAACCTAACCAGGGCAGTATGAAATGCGTAACCATGCAGGGCTTCCTTATCAAGTCAATTCAAGTCAAGTCATGTTTATTTGTTAGCCCTTAATCACAAAGAGTCTCAAAGGACTGCACAGACCACAGATTATTGCAAACCACAGACTATATATCAATAATGGACATTTATTATGGGCCATGGAAAAAATTTGGTAGCGTTCCCTAGTGGTTAATTGTTATTGGAAGAATTCCTGCAACTGAAAATGTTGTTTTTACCCAACACCTATAAGGGGAGAGATTTGTCCCAAAAATAAATAAAATTGTGATTTACTCCAGATTTGAAAATCATATATCAAAAATCATACGTAAGTCGAAGATATATTTGTGGCTCTACAAAATACAGGATTCACATTGGATTTTTTCTTTTAATGGTTTTGGAGGAATTGGAAACTAACTTTAAAGTCTTAAAAGTGCTTGAATTTAGCCATGAAAAAGGTGTACAAACCATGTGTACTCTAAGGACTCCTTTATTATGAAGTTCATTAAACAATCTATGTTTACTGTTGACACACTCTATGGTGAAAACCCATAGCACACTCTGTAAACACCCGAAAACACCAGCCAGGCACCAAGAGAAACTTGATTTGGTAAGCGGTAGGGTTGGGTGGATCCCTGCACAATTTTAAGTGGTGTGTTTGTTGACATGGGACACAAGCCCTGGCATTATTACTATTGCATAGATTTAATCAAATCATCAAACATCACACAATAAGATAGTGTGAGCTGAAGAATTAGATTTTGGCCGGAGAGCAGATTTGGTTGTTTTGTTATAATAATAATAATTTCCTTTGTATTGTCATTCTTTGTAACAATGTACACAGAACGAAATGTCGATACACCTGACCAGTTGTAGCGAGTCGATGCAGCCGCAGCCAACAGAGGGCGCCGCCATTATACCAATTAGGTATGTCTCGGCCGAGGCGCGAACCAGCGACCTCCCAGTCTCAAAGCGGGCACACTACCATCTAGGCTACTGAATTTTGTCTTAAAATATTTGGTGTGGCTCTCGAAAAAAATTCTTTCATGGCTCTGAAGGTCAAAAAGGATCCCTTCCCCGGGGCTAGTGGTAGAAGGGCTGTATGGCACTACTTTTTTCCAAGGGTAAAATATTTTTTTTTTCTCCGACCCAGAACAAATCATGGAAAATGACACACCTGGCCCGCGAGCCACACTTTCCCAACTCCTGTTTACGATATTAAGCATTATACAATCCATGTGTATACCAGCTCAGTAGCCTAGATGGTAGGGCGCCCGCTTTGAGACTGGGAGGTCACTGGTTCGCGCCTCGGCCGAGTCATACCTAAGATTTATAACATTGGTAAAATGGCGGCGCCCTCTGTTGGCTGCGGCTGCATCGGCTCGCTACAACAGGTCAGGTGGATTGACATTTTGTTCTGTGTACATTGTTACAAAGAATGACAATACAAAGGAAATTATTATTATTATTATTATTATATGCGCTCTAATGAAGAATGAAAATCCAAATGATTAAAAGCGATTTGACACATTGATGCTGTGAAACAGTGGAACATGTGAGGACTTCAAGTGGTTGTTGAACAATTGACAGTGAAATGGAGGTCAGGCCGCCGTAACCAGCTGGCTCTTCACTCTGAGCAAAACCAAAAGCCACAAGTTTGACCTCTCCCTTCAGCTCAGCCATTAGTAGGACAGGATTTGTGGGCACGAGTATAAGAGAGGGGGGAATCAGATAATAGGGATACGGCCAGCCTACCAGCCGTTGGCAGCATGCTCTGTGTTGCTCTGTTCAGAAGCTAAATTTAGAGGCAAGCTAAGAGTTTTACCCAGGCCTCCTTTTCTATTATTCATTTGTGAAAAGGACTTCACAAAAGAGTTCACTTTCTGTCCACACAGCAAGGCTCAGTGTATTGTGTCATGTGTCTTTTTTTTCTCGGTGTGCTTCCCCTGAAAAAATCCAATATTTCTCTTTCAAGTGGTACGATTCAGATATGCTTATTTCCTTTGTAGAGAAGATAGAAACACCTCACAGCAAATCTGATGTAATCAGATCCAAAGCAGAGTTAACCATCTTCATTGTAAAAAAATAATGCTTTTTGTGTTGTAGTTGAAGTTACTTGTTGACTTTTTTAAAACACGATGACTGGGGTGGGCGAACGTTTTGTGTGGCGCTGGTTTAAAAAGGGGCAGGGCCAGGGAAAAATAAGAGTTTTAAATCCCATACCTCCATAATACATGAGGGTAATAGATAGCATAACCCAATCAATTTTTTTTCTTGTTTGTGTTCACCTGTACTAGTTGTGTTTCATTGTCTTTTTTTTTTTATAAAATGGACCATTTCATCCAATTGGTTTTTAAACATAAAAGGAACATATACATATATTAAAGTTATCATTCATTTAAAAGTTAAAAATAACATTAAAAACTTAAATCAAGAGTAATCACCCCTTTTAAGCTATTAATTTGATTATTTGCATTGAAAAATCCAATGCAATAGGGCTACTTTAAAAATGTTTTATTGCAATAAATTTAATTTCTTGATTAAAAAAAAAATAATTAAAAATGCATATGCACAATGTTGGTCATGAGCACAATAAAAATATCGTTTTTATGGGTATTCACAAAAGGGCACCGGCAAAGAAATCCAGGTGAGTACCCTTGTATTGGTTCATAAGTCTTCGATTTAAAAAAAAACATTGGGATGGGCGTTTCCACAATTATTTATTTATTTTTTAAACAGTAGTCAGCATATGCAACAACAGTAAATGGTTTGGGGTGGTAGGTAGCTTTGGTGAGATACAGTGGACACATTTAAAAATGCAGATCCTTGTTTGATAAGAAGTGGCTCATTTTTTTCTCTTATGCTTCTCTCAGCACCGTCTTGCGGGCTGGATTAAATCCATTGGGGGGCCTGATATGGCCTGCACGCTGTAGTTTGGAGACCCCTTACATAACATAATGTATATAATTCTACTCTGTGACGAAGCACAACACTCATTTTTCCTCCTTTGAAACTTGGGTTTTTGAACAATAACCATTCCTTCAACACATTTCTGCTGGGTTACTTTGATGTTTTTGAGTTTAAAATCAGACAGCACTCCCTCTAGTACCTGCAGTCAAAAAAACTTTGCCACCTACTTTATCTGAAACTTAAGATGGAGCGGATACTATTTTGTTTATGATTGGTATTTGTGTATAGTTATGTGGCCATTTTGCCATGGTTGCCTACCCAAAAGCTAATTCTGTCCAAACTAACGACTAAAAGCATGCTGAGTGTCTGGTACTTAATTTCTGTGGTCAAATATGCACCCCAAAACCTTCTACACACAGCAAATGATGCAACCAAGCCATGGTTTGTAGCCACCCTCCATATGATCAAGACGCATTAAAAAAGGGGGGAGACCAACCAGAATCAAAGTTATGAAAGTGCACTGTTTCCATTTCAGGTACTGGTATCTGTCTGTATTTTAAACAGTCATCTTTTCGTACCCGCAATCAGACCATTGGATGGATACGGTTTTAGTCAAGACTTGAACTTTTTTTCAAATATATTTGGCTCCTCACTAAATGAATTCCTCAAAGGAACTATTTGCACTCAAGTATTACGCAAGAAGTAGATTTTTCAGTTGTTTAATAGGAAATGTCTTTTTGCCTTATACCTGAAAGAAATTAATTCCATGGCCCACAAAAATTACGTTTTTAGAAAAGAAGGGGTAAATGGAGGCATCATTGAGTACCCCCACCCCTTAAGACTGTGGTGACTGGCTAGAATGCTGACGGTTGCCCTAGAAACCTCCAGGCGATGTGTTAGTGTTGCTCGAGGAATGCCTCGGGTCGATTTCCTCCTATTGTAGTCGCAGAAGGGCCCCCACGGCGCAGCTCTCCTTTTGGTTTCTTTTTTTAATCCTACCCCCTCGTGGAGGTGAATAGAGGACTCTGAAACACCAGACTGGACAAGCATTTCCCTCCCTGCATCTTCATCCTCCCCCTTCATCATTGCTTCATCAAACTGTTTTCAGACATTGCAATATACAAACTAATTGCAGTCTCGATCGAAAACGCCCACAAATCCACTGAATGTATAAGATTTATCGAAAATAAATAAATCCCCGAACTTTGCAAAGTTCAAATAATAGAAATCTGTTTTTGATGTCATTGGGATATGGTATCACAAAAAGGTAGTGTTAACCATTTTAATATCAGAATCTGACTGTATAAAAGTATGAAACACATTGTTTAATTTTCCTTAATTGTAAAGTAAAATTTATGTACGTTTTTTTTGTCTTCCTTGATCACAGGCAGACAAAGCCTTTGACATTTGCCGACTGCATTGGAGATGAGTTGCCAGTTGGATGGGAAGAGGCATTTGACCCCGTGGTCGGGGCCTACTACGTTGACCACAATACAAGTCAGTTTCAATAGTGCTCCTTGTTTGTTACAGTATTTTATTTTCAAGAATGATATACTCAATGGTAATCCCAAATTCGCACAAAAGTTGAGAAAATAGCACATGTTTTTTGCACAAACTCTATATTCATTCCATCGGTATGTTGCAATTATTTTTTGAGATAACTCATCTTGAAGATAATATGTCTTATCTTTTTCATCCTCAGCTGTAATGTTATTTGAGTAACACCAGCACCCTAGCAAGCCAGTTGCCATATTGTTTTAAGTGTTAATTAGTCGAAGAGGTTACAAGTGTTTTTTGTGAAGCTTTGGTAGTTTTTGCGAAGAATGCTTAGGTGCTGTGTCAGAGGTGGATGCAGTAATAGTACATCAAAGGGCTTGCAGCCAAAGAGGGGCTAACTTGCTTAAAAACACACATAGAGCCGCCAATGGAGGACTAACTGGGACGATCAACAAAATGCGGGCCCTGCCTCGAAGGAAAAACACTTGGCTGGCCGATCAAAAAACATGCAGTGAGCAGCCAGGCTAATGGGGAACCAACAACGAAAATAGCAATGGCTATGGTGACAAACACAAAGCTGGTCGGGAAACAACAAACCAAGGAACAAGGCAAAACCGGGGTTAACGCCAGGCTAATCAATCAAAAAATATGTGTTGAGCAGCCAGGCTAACAGGTAACCAACAACGAAAAGTTGCACCAGCTACAGCGATTAACGTCAAGCCAGGCGGCAATAAACCTAGGGACCAAGGGATATGTCAAAACCACCCTTAACACCATGCTATCCAGCCAAATAACACACGGTGGGTAACCAATGTATGCCAACCAGGAGCAAACAAAACAGAAAAGCTGTTGGCAGCCACATATATAGATAGATAGATAGATAGATAGATAGATAGATAGATAGATAGATAGATAGATAGATAGATACTTTATTTATCCCCGAAGGGAAATTCACATTTCCAGCAGCATCCCTGAGCTGAGAACAATACAATAATAAAGCAAAAAGAATACAATATACAAACACCCAGTGTGACGTGCAAATGCCCACTGTAGCGTGTTATATGGAATATCTAAATAGTGCTACACAGAATACATATTGCAATAAAATTCGGTAATATGCAATGTAGGGGGTGTGGTTTAATGTGGGCTTTTACTCTGCCGGGTAGAGTTAAAGAGCCTCATGGCATGAGGAAGAAAAGATCTCTTCAGTCTGTCCGTAGTACAAGACAGTGACAGCAGTCTGTTGCTGAAACTGCTCTGTCTGGAGATAATGCTGTGTAGTGGATGCGATGGATTGTCCATGATTGACCGCAGCTTTTCCAGTGCCCGTCTCTCAGCTACTGTTGTTAGGCTGTCCAGCTCTTTGCCCACAACAGAGCTCGCTTTCCTAGCCAGTTTATTGAGACGAGAGGCATCCTTCTTCTTGACGCTGCCTCCCCAACACGCTGTTGCATAGAAGAGGGCACAAACAAACAAACAAACAAACAAACATAAGCACAAACAAAAAGCCATAATTGCCTACCTCCAAGCATTTATGAACGACGTGCAATCACTGTTCACTAACATCGCTGTCTGTTTCAACGCTGGCCACACATTTTGTGTTAATGGGATTCCCCATTATGTGTTCCTTCAATGACGTCACAGTTCTACAGCAAACATGCCAGATGGGCCCATTTTCGGACTAAATTTCTCAAGTCCCCCAGTGTGCGGAATATTTTGCAACATATTTGCACAATTGTGGGGAGAAATACTACAATTTCTGTACCTATTTGGAAAAAAAAAACTTACGATATATATATATAAATACGAATACCTTTAACTCATTTATTTACGTCATCGAAAGATATGGACATCAGTGGCAGTGAATGTATTAATCTGTTGGTGTCTTGAAGTACATGATCTATTCCTAAATGGTGTCACTCAGAAAGCACCCAGCTGGAGGACCCTCGTGCCCAATGGCAGCGGGAGCAGGAGACAATGCTGCGGGAGTACCTGGCCGTGGCCCGAGACGCCCTCAGTGCACAAAAGGAGATTTACCAAGTGAAGGAGCAAAGGCTACGTCTCGCACAGCAAGAATACCTCCAACTCAACGATACTTGGCGGGAAAAGTCCACATCCCAGACCAGCTGTGAGTGATACATATGAATGACAAAAAAACCCGCAGTTCACCCATATTTGATCAGAAACAGTTTGTTATCAAAGAATACTTTTGCCCTTGAGTGAAAGTTGACAAAATCTGATGGTTCTTCACCCATATTTAATGTCAAACCAAAGATGCATGGTGACTAACCATTACACAACATTTCACAAATATGGGGAACATTAAACAAGTGAATACCTTCTCAGAGGGGTAGCTGATTGCAGGGATACACAGGTATTGTCCTGCTAGTTGGCTCACTTGTGAAATGTTTTTTTCATGAGGCTTATTAAACACTCACTAACACTTGTTTGGTGCTAAATTGTTTTTCCTTCAGCGTATTCTACTAGGCGTTACTGTTTTGATTGGTGAGATAAGTTTATCGTGTTGTGCATCTTTTGGTCGGCAAGGTTTGCAGTGCACATCGCCGCTCTGTTTTTTTTATTTTTTATCAGACTCTATGTAGACAAAATACCTCCAAACTAGTGAAAATGAGGGGATTTTCCTGTCTATTCCCTTTTAGCATGATTTGAGTGGGTATGCTAGCTGGTGTCCTTTGTTTCTTTATCGATTATTTTGATGGTGTTGTAGTACTTTATCTTTGATTCAGTGTGAGCCGCTTTTCCGCTATTCCTGCGAAATAATTGGATGGTCCTCGTGTCTTTCTTGTTTTTGTATGTTATTCTGGAACTCGCGTTTACATTGCATTAGCGCCCCCTTTTTCTCCGGTCATCGGGTGGTAATTAAAGTCGAAATTATTGACTTTTATCGAACATTTTTTTAATTTATCGTGGCAAAAATTATATGATGATAATTATTGTTATCGTCTTATCGCCCAGGATTACTTTTGGGTATAAAGGGTGTCAATACAACTGCAATTAAATATGATATATGTACCTTTTAACAACTATAAGGCGCACCAAGTTATTTTTGAATAATGAAGTTTCTTTACCACTAGAAGGCTCTAAATAATACACACTGTCCCTTTAAAATATGCAGCATTTTTGTTAAAACAAAAAATGTATTTTTTGAAATGGCTGTCTGAAATTTCTTATTCCAGTAAATTCTCGAACGTCCACCTCAAGCAAGTACGACCCAGATATCCTCAAAGCAGAAATTGCCACAGCTAAAAGTCGGGTAAGCGATGTCACTCAAAATTCACATTTTACAGTACATTATATCGCATATAATTAGGTAATTCTAAAAAGCAATACCCCCCAGTGACCCATTCCAAATTCCACAACTTTTTTTGATGCAACAAGTGATGGAACCATAATAAAATTCCGCCATGGTGAGATTCTTTATAATGGGAGTATTTAGGTCATTATTTTGTTCTGCTCGCAAAGCTCGACATTTCACCTATTCAGTCAGATGCCTTCTGTGCTGCTGCAGACCTGCAATAATTTTTATACACATTTGGTAGTGTGCAGATATACTGTATGTCGCCACAAAATCAAACCATTTACAAACAACCGACAATGACATAAATTATTTTCTGTAAACAAATATTTTGTTCTGTCTACCTCAGCCATGATGCATCCGTCGATACAATGTGTAACCCTGTGACTCAGACAGAGCAGACGGAAGCGAGTGAAGATAATGCAAAAATAGTTTTTTTCTTAATTGTTCACAAAGAAGTCTTAATTATCTGGCCTTTCAAAATTCAGGTGCTGTATGCCAGCCATAACCAGTAAAGGCATTAATTCTAACCACAATCTTGACTCATCTTTTGCAATTTCCTCTAATTATGCAATTGGAAATGTTAGCCTCATAGTTTGGGAACCTAAATATTTTCACGTAGCAGCATCTGATACAAGTGTACCATACACCAATACACACATACAGTAGGTATGTACATTGACTTTCAAAAGGTTTACACCCCTCTTTTTAAAATGACTTTTTTGTACATATAATGCAAATGTAGATTGTAACAATTTACCCACCACTTTGGTGTACACTATAACATATGCAACTCAATTTAGGAAAATTCTTGTCTTTGTATGGTGTTTTACTTAGTGGTTATAGAAGTGAACTATCTGCAATTTTATCAAAGATATGCTAGCCAACACAAACTCTGTTTTTTAAAAGCAGAACTTTGAGACATTTATTTTATCTGCACTCTAAGATAATAATCAAGGCTCATTGCTTCATTCATTGTCGCATGTCCTCATGAATGTCGGGAGTGCATAAACAATAAACATTTATTTTGTGTATTCTTTTTTTATCCCTAATTTCACGTTATCGATGTTAGGTCAACAAGCTGAAGCGTGACCTGGCCTGTATGAAGCAGGAGCTGCAGTACAAAGAGCAAGGCTTTGAGACCCTTAAAGAGTAAGTTGGCAATTGTCAAGTAAGTGAAAGCACTGCCTTCGCTGTGTAACTCGTCAGAATTTGACATTTGTACAAACATCAGCATTCTAGTGAGCAGTAAACCTCTTCTTATCGCTCAAGTTATTACTTCAGCAATTATCGCACATTCCACACTACCATCAAACATGGACATCTTTATTAGAACACCAGCTTAGTGGAGTATGTGGACTGCAAATACAAGGAGCAGTAGCATTAGTCAAGCTGGTGGCGACAAAAAGCTTTCTGCGATTGTTTCATACCTTATTTTGTGTGATCTTTTAAAATATTATTTTTTCTCTTTATCAAAGCAGCAATTCTGTCTGATAGGGAGCGAGAATGTGTGCCTCACTCGCTCTGCAAGTGAGAGTGTCACTGAAGGATTAATGAGTAGCCGAGTGGTTGAACAACATTCCTGCGTGACCTCCTCTCCCATTACAGTCATCAGACGGTACTCAGCAACCTAACGTTGCTTGCGTTAATACAAAATAGGCTTAGGGCTGGAATGCGGCCACCCGCTTCCTGATAAGATTTGGCTAAATACTTGAAGTGTTTTGAAATTTTCTGGGCTCGGCCAAAATGTGTGATACCCTTTCTTTTTTGAAGTAAAGTCTCATATAAACTCTTCTCAAAATTCTTAGCAATCGCTACACCAGTGTTTTTCAACCTTTTTTGGGCCAGGGCACGTTTTTTACATTGGAAAAATTTTGCGGCACACCACTCACCAAAAATGTGATAAAATGACACTGAACAGTATTTTTAATTACAATATAATTTATAATACCCCCAGTTTTTACAACACAGACACTTGGCAATGACATAATATTTGCAGAAAATGATTCATAAATGTTTTATAAAATTTTAAATTTTAAAAAGTGACATTGGATAATTTTTCACGGCAGACCTGACGATCTCTCACGGTATACTAGTATGTCGCGGCACAGCGGTTGAACATCATCACTGCTCTACACCATGGGTCGGGAACCTGTGGCTTGTGAGCCAGATATGGCTCTATTCATGACTACATACGTCTTTGAGATAAAATTCTAGTCATGCAGATTTCTTGCGACGGTTTCCATTTCTGATGAGTCGAGTTTGAAGTGTGCATAACCAACTTACACCAGTAATATATGTTCAGTCCAGTGCATAAAGGGCACAGTCCCAACTACAGCTTACAGTCAAGGTGTCACACCAACAATTATGGCTGTACGTCGCTAAGGAATCCTTTAAATGGAAGCTGGTTAAACAATCTATATTATCTGTTGCGATACTGTATGATGAAACAATTATTTATTAAGAAATTTAAAGTCAAAATGAGCCTCAACAATATTTAGTAACTGCGGGAGGGGAGACAAGTTTAAAGTGGTACACAATATTTGTTTATATTGGACACAGGCTCTGGCATTATACTTCTTAATTTTTTTTCCAATCACATAACGTCACCCAATGAAATAAAATGCGCTGAAAATGTTTGTCTGGAGAATGGGTTTGTATGATTTGGATGAATTTTGTCTTGAAATATATGGTTGGCACACTAAAAAAATATATGTATGTTGCTAAAATGGCTTTTAAGTTAAAAAGGTTCCAGACTCCTGCTCAATACTGTAGTACGATCAAAATGGTCAAGTTTTATCCGGCCCAATCCTTTGATTGATCAATGTTGTCCTTAAAATTGTTTTTTATGCATTTCTTCATTCAGATGATTTATTATTTGGTCTACATTTCTTTCGAAAATACTGCTCAGATATGGAATGGCAAGAGTTGAGCAAATTATTGTCACAGTTAGTTGTTTGAGGGTTCAAATCCGTGCTCTGTGAGGAGATTGCATGTTCTCTAGGCCACATGACACTGTTCCCGCTCTGCAATGTTTGAAAAGCACTTAAGGGAGGATTAGAGTTTTGGTCCCCTCCTTTCGCTTCCTCGTTTCCCATGTCTCTCTCTCTCTCTCTCTCTCTCTCTCTCTCTCTCTCTCTCTCTCTCTCTCTCTCTCTCTCTCTCTCTCGCTCTCTCTCTCGCTCTCTCTCTCTCTCTCTCTCTCTCTCTCTCTCTTTCTCTTGCTCTCTCTCTCTCTCTCTTGCTACCTCTGGCTCTTCCCTCGCTGAAGAATGTGGAAGGACCTGTTATCCTGACGCATGGATGACTTCACTACAATGGACTCGCAGTCACTACGAGTGGCGGTTTACATTTCTTTTAAACAGAGAGAAATGGCGCAAGCTGTTTGAGCATTCGTTTATGCAATATCTAATTGGAAAAGGAATGTACTCTTCCTGATTATTAGCAAAATACTTCAATGTACTTTAATTAAGAGTGTCTGTAAGTAATGCATTTTTTTCCTAAGTGGTACCACTCTTGGCCTGCTAATTGAGCCATAAATTTGATGATAAATTCTCCAAGAGTTTTGATTTCTCTGATATCAAGTAAATATTATTTGGAAAGTCAACAAATGTTATCCCAATATTATTGTTTTTGCATTCAAAAGTTAATTTACTTGCACACTCCTTTCCTTACATACAGATAAATCAATATACTTAATAAAGGCTCCAACAGCTTCATACAGTAATAGACAATTGGGGCAAATAATAAAATTAAATACTTTCTCAATCATAGAATTGACCAAAAGGTGTCCAACAGTCCATCTGGCTTCAAACTGCAAGAGGCTCAGGCCATCCTCAGCGAAGTGCGCACCATCCGAGATGCAATCAGTGCTGGCGAGAAAGAGAAACAAGAACTCATGCAGGTACAATTATATATTTCTTTAGCTGTTATCTGAAACATTCACTTACTTTCCCTCTTGTATTTTCCACAAGATCTTTATTTAGTGGTTCTTATGTAGAGGATAAAGGGAATAGGGTATTTATGTACTGTATTATATTCCTCTTACATTATTATTGTTTTATTTTCAACACCAGGGTACTGCTAGAAGTGTGAATTTCCCTACGGGGATGAATAAAGTATCTATATATCTATCTAAAAACATTTTGTAAAAATTGATGGATTGCAGGAAAAACAAATACACCACTATTGAACAATAAGGACAGGACCTTGAAGAATGACATGAGCATGGGATATATTACCTTGTTTTTTCCTCCTTTGTTTTGTTTGTCTTATGTTTAAAAAATAGAGACAGGACAATAAAACTGAAGTCACAAAAAAGTGAATAAAAAATCCTATATGGAGATAAAGCGCTTGGGAATTAGTTGCTGATTAGGAATGGATACACTGTTCTCATTTATCTCCTATGATTTGGGTATGAACATAAATTACACTCTTAATGACGTTTTTACTATTTTAAAAGCTATGACAACAGTTTTACCTGTAATTTTAGATTTTGTCAATGGTAACCATTTTCTGATAGATAAGCGATTGCCAGAACCCAAAGCACAGAAAAAAGCACATTTTTTAGATTCATACCTTCAAATGAAATGATCTGCATGTATATAGCGCTTTTCAAGTCAATGACTTCCCAAAGCGCTTTACATTGTGCTTCACATTTCCCAATAGCGGCCGTGATCTCTGCCATGTAAGGGGCCGGTCACACAGCCGTTTGCGGCTGAATCACGGCTAAAATTTTGCGTTTTTTTTTTTGCCCGTGGTTGCCCGGGATGGAAAATGCGCAAAATTGGCCAACCCGCTGTTCATCGGTGGTATGCCCGCAAAACAGACGCCGGCGACTGTTCCGCTTCCTCATCGCGTCATTTCTGCGTCATTTTCTCGTGTGGACCACGGGTATAAAAGCTCCCGAGCCGGTGTTGTGCCCAAATCCGACTCCTACGCAACACCCACACCGCCCCACCCCCTCGCGTGACTTTTTCATCCACGTTAACAAACGCATTTTGTAGAATTCGATCGCACTTTATTGTTTAAATAAACGCGTTATATAGACTAGGATCTCCCAATTGTTATAATTAGCTCGCTTTATAGTTTTAATAAGCGTTTTATATAAAATACGATCGCTTTCGTTGGAAGCGCAGCAGAATGAGCACGTCGTTCCGCGTCATTTCTGCGTCATTACTTCGTGTTGACCACGTGTGCGGCACGCGGTTTAACACGTGCTCGAACTTTTGAGCAGCTCAAAAGTTTTGAACGCGGCCAACCACGTGAAAATTTCCGACCGCGAGTAAAGCACTGCTCTATCTCGTCTATATGGCGGTCTCAAAACGTCCAACAGCGCCCAACAGCATCTGCTTCACGGACAGAAATTCCTGGTCGTGGTTCAGCCTCCATACGCTCGTGAGAGGCTGAGTACCCGCGCTCTGGAGAATTGAGCAACGCCAAACTTTTTTGCGCTGCCACCCGCGCGCGAATTTCCGACCTCGTGTTAAGCACCGCTGTATCTCGTCTGAATGGTGATCTCAATGCGTCCAATAGCGTCCGCCTCAAAGGCAGAAATTTCTGGCCGTGATTCAGCCGCAAATGTCTGTGTAACCGGCCCCTTAGGCGCTAACCTGCTTATTGGGGGTAATTGGGGGTTCAATGTCTCACCCAAGGACACTTCGACATGTAACACGGACAAGTCGGGATTCGAACTGGGATAACCTTAATCCTAAAACGATCGCTCTACCTCCTGAGCTACTGCCGCCCCCTTACGTTTTGTTTCCTCTATGCAGAAACTGGCAGTGCTGAAGGATGCTTTCCAGTTGGAATCGGGTTCGCAGCAGTATCTGTGGGGCAGCAGTCCTTCACTCGCTAACTCAGAGTTGTCCATCCCACGGCTCTACTCTGATGCCGGATCCCAGACCGACATCCCTGCCGAAGTAAGTCTCAGTCCTTTAACCAGCGACTTAATCAATGACAAATAGACTCATATGATGGTAATTGTTTGGTGTGCAGTTTGTGAACAACTCTAACAAACTGGCAGAGAAAGTACGCCTGAGTCTAAAGTATGAGGAGGCCAGAAGAAGGTAAGACTTTACTTGTTTTTTTTAACCTCGATTTTTCACTAACTTTCCTTAATGTCTGCCAGGATCACCAACATAGAGGTGCAGATCGCCAATCTAGACAGCGAGGCGTGGCCAGGTCTGCTGGACCCAGAGCGCGACCGCCTCATCCTTATCAATGAAAAGGAGGAGCTGCTCAAAGAACTGCAATACGTGCGGCCGCGCAAACCCCTGGAGCACAACGATGCTCAGAAGTTGGAAACTACAAAGAAGTGTCTGGAGAGAGACCTGCAGGCCGCCAGAGACAACCAGAGCAAGGCTTTGACCGAAAGGTGCATTGACCATCTTTATCTTTTCATATTTCTTGGGGCCCTGAAGCAACCACAGATTTTTTTTTGCATGTGAGAGAATTGCATGTGTTTGCCAAGTAGTACACCCTTTGCGCCCTAGACCTGTGGAGGAAAAAAACATCAGCATGAGGAAACTGAGAAACTTTGAGAAGGGGCTGCACATGAGGTAATCCCCATTCCAAGATGACCAGGCTGCAATGGATGTTGCAAGGGCATCAACAAATATTACACAGACACCATCAACATGAAATATAGGTCATTCATAAGATGTAAAATATACCGCAAGTTTGTTTTAAGCCTAGATTTTAACAGTTCCACTGAGGTTGCAGATCGAATCTCAACAGGCAGAGTGATCCACAGCATTGGGGCACGAGTGGAGTACGCTCTTGAACCTGCAGATTTGTTCTTGGCTCTTGGGATCACTAGTAGACCAGTATTTAATGAGCGAATGCTCCGAGCGAGAGCATAGGGGAAAACAAAATCTGAAATATACGAGGGGGCCAGTCCATGCATAATTTTGTATAATACCAACAGAACTTTAAAATCACATCTTAAACTGACAGGGAGCCAGTGTAGGTCATAATAATAATGCAATGAAAAACAAAAGCATTGTAACACGAGTTAATCAAAATAATACAATAATATTTAAGAACAGTAATAAAAAAAATATATGATTTTCACACACACACACACACATACACATATATAGGGCAGCACGGCGGCATAGTGGTTAAGGCGTGTGTGCCACAGTTTCGAGGTCGCTGGCTGGCAACCAGTTCAGGGTGTCCCCTACCCACTGCCCGAAGATAGCTGGGATGGGACCCCCACAACCCTACTGAGGATAAGCGGTGCAGGTAATGGATATATATATGGATATATATATATATATATATATATATATATATATATATATATATATATATATCCAGCTGGAATCGGGCTCGCGAACACTCAATAATGATAATATAATAGATTTAAAAGAATAAAAAGAATAGAGTAACAAACACATGCGCTAACAACCGCGCCTCCGTGCTGCCCTATATATATATATATATATATATATATATATATATATATATATATATATATACGTATATATATATATATATATATATATATATACGTATATATACTGTATTTTCCGCACTGTAAGGCGCACCTAAAAGTTTTAATATTTTACAAAAGCTGACCATGCGCCTTATAATACAGTGCGCCTTATATATGGCTCAATTATAAATTCGCAAGGTCTCGCAACTTACGCAACAGCCGCCGAC